>NC_069134.1:28758582-29058582 GCF_026914265.1 Mya arenaria | reverse complement strand
ATAGTGTGTACATAACAGTAACAACACAATAACCAGGGTCATACAATAACACGGTTAATCCATCAGAATGATTACACTTACCTTTCAAATCATGCAGTAATTTAGAAACAAACTGAAATGGTATGGAAATTTAAAAAAAACAAAGCCCATACTCATCGTCCTCAAAGACATTGTTGTCCTGCGGGCTGGATGGAGTGAGTTTTGTAGTGTCAGATGCTGTTCCCCTTGTTGAGCCCCTGGTTGATGAAGAACGCCCACTCACACTCACCTGCGTCTGCTCTCCTGTTGGGTGAAACAAGAGGAGTAATTTATGGAGTAAATTGCATCCTGCATAGAACCTTCCACATACATTAACAATGTTATGTTCTGTATTGTTTACACCAGAGAATGGAAAACCTACATTGTGTACTTTAAAATGTGACCCTACCAAGATATTAAGTGTGAATGAAGGATTGTAAACCCATTCTGTGTGATATAAGTAAGAAGGGAGAATGGTTAACCCAGTGTGTGAAGGATGGATAGAAAACCCAACTCCATATGACAAAGTATGATGGGAGAATAGTAAACTCACATTGTGTAAAATAACATGTTATTAAAAGCCTACCCTGAATGACATTAAGTGTGACAAGAGAATGGTAAATCTACCCTGTGTGACATTACATGTGAATTTAAACCCACATTGTGTGACATTACATGAGATTGAAGGATGGAAAGCCTACCCTGAATGACATTAAGTGTGACAAGAGAATGTGAAATTTACCCTGTGTGACATTACATGTGAATTTAAACCCACATTGTGTGACATTAAATAAAATTGAAGGATGGAAAGCCTACCCTGTGTATCATTATGTGTGACAAGAGAATGGTAAATTTACCCTGTGTGACATTACATGTGGTTAAAGGGTGTAAAACCTACCCTGTATGACTCAAAGTGTGACTTTAGAATGGTAAACCTTCCCAGTGTGACATTTCATGTGATTGAAGGATGGAAAACCTATCCTGTGTGACATTACCGGGTTAGTGTGACAAGAAAATGGTACACATATCCTGTGAGGCATTATGTGTAATAATTATTGAAAAACACCTATCCTGTGTGACATTAAGTGTGATGAGAGAATGGTAAATCTGCCCCGTATGTGTGATTTAAGGGTGGAAAACCTGACCTGTGTGACATTAAGTGTGATGAGAGAATGGTAAATCTGCCCAGTATGTGCGATTTAAGGGTGGAAAACCTGACCTGTGTGACATTATATGTAATGTGAGAATGGTAAACCTGCCCAGTGTGACATATATACCTGCCCTATGTTATGTTAGTTGTAATGGCAGTGTGGAATCCAAACGTATTTGACTTAAAATATGTTTAAAAGAGCATGTGTATCACAATGTGTGATTGGAAGATTGAAGTACCTACCCTGTGTGACCTGGAGGGTAATAGGAGGCTGGGAGGACTTGAGCAGGCTGACCACCTGGTCATGGTCCATCTTCTCCGTACTCACACCATTCACACTCAGGATCCTGTCTCCAACCTGGGAACATGCAGATGAAATAGTGCAATTTAAAACATGGAAACATACCATATTGATTATTAATCAGAGGCTCAAATCCTTTCCTAGCTCCAAAAATCAAATTTCTTTTCTGATTCCTATTCTGACATGTGAAAATGCCCCTGCCTGAGATTAAATCCCACTCCTAGCCGTTACAGCTGGATCTTATTTCTACTAAATAAGCCATTTCATACAATCATTGAACCAAGACATTGTGCTTTTAATGATTGACCTTATTAATATGAAAGATGGTCAATAACGATCAAAACAAACTTCTTATCTCCAGTTTGTGTGACCTTGGGACTGCCCGCCATACTAAGGCCAAGTGAACTTTGCCGGCAATTCTGAGCCTAAGTGATCTCCATCGCTATACTATGCCCAAGTGAGCTCCACCCGCTCTAATGAAAAAAGTGACCCATGCACAGCTGAGCCCAAGTGAGCTCCACTGACTATACAGAACCAAAGTGAGCTCCACTCGCTATACTGAGCCCAAGTGAGCTGACCCCACAATACTGATCCCAAGTGAGCTCTCCCAATAAGTTAAGCCCAAGTGAGCTCCCCCCACTGTATTGAGCCCAAGTAAGCTCCGCCACAGTAAGCTCCACCCAATTTACCCAAGTGAACTCTGTCCGCTAAACTGAGCCCAAGTGAGCTCTTCACTCTATACAGAGCCCAAGTGAGCTCCCCCCACTTTACTGAGCCGAAGTGAGCTCTGCCCTCTTTACAAACCCAAATGAGCTCCCCCCACTTTACTGAGCCCAAGTGAGCTCTGCCCTTTATTCTGAACCCAAGTGAGCTCCACCCACTTCACTGAGCCCAAGTAAGCTCTGCCCTTTATTCTAAACCCAAGTGGGCTCCACCCACTCTAAAGAGCGAGAGGAAACCTTGAGTGTCAAATTACTTAAAGTTTGCCTGATTTCCCTATAGGACTCTAAGGGGTAAGCTGCTGGGCATGTCCCCTTCAGATTAACAAATCCCGCCCACTATACTGGACCAAAGGGAGCCACCCGTTATACTGAGCCAGAAGAAGCCGTAAGCTTAAAATTACTTACTTTTAGTTTACGAGATCTCTCTGCAGGACCGCCAGATGTAAGGTTGGCAACAATGATGGGCGTGTCTCCAAGTGATGAACCGACTCCGCCGGCTATACTGAGCCCAAGAGAGCCGTTAGCATCGTGTTCAAGCTCTATAACACGGATGTGACTTATATCTTCACTGTTTTCTGAAAAGGAAACGAAAAGTGGGGGAAGATTAGTAGGAGGGATATTGATATTCATGTGAGGAAAATAAACAAAATATTTATCTTGTACAGATAGGGGATAAATTTCGGACAATATTCAAAATCGATATTCCAGTTTATCATTTTTTAGGCTTATATTTAGTACTTCATGTGAAAGAAAGAAAATACATGGTTGATCATTTTGACTTTAAAATGTGTTAATTTCTCTTTCTTAGTACCAAAACCTATCCGTTTATAAATGCATATGATTTTTGCCTTCATACACATTCCGTATAACAACTATAGCAAATCATATCAGATCATGTTAGTACGACTATACCAGTTGGCATGCTTGAAAAAATGCCAGGCAACTATAATTCATTCATTGAAGTTCTATTATTGTAATAAATATTCATGCATATCTGAAATAAAAACTTAAATAATATGAATTTAATTTAACAATGAAGTATATTCTCATGCAATAAGCTATATATAAAAAATGATAATGTGAACTTACAATGCTTCCTTCTTATTCATGAATCTTTGCTTCGACTAATTAAAAAACTTTTTTTATAAAGTTAAAAAATGACAGGGGAATGTATATGTTTGTGCTATAATGTTCATAAATAGAAAAGTTTATAATATCATGAACGTACCATTGTTGTTTATTGCAAATTAATGGAATTCATTTCAAGAGTGCAACCAGTTAAACCATCCAGCCAAACACAAACAATCTGTTGTTGTTGTTGCAATTGTTGTTGTTTTTCATTCAACAACATTAAATCCAGAGTTATTGGCCTTGCTTAACATGTGGGTGTTGCCATTGGCAACATGTGTACAAAGTTCCTTGAATATCTTGAATGGTTTTTGAGTTATGACCAAGGTTACTGTATCCAAGTGAGTGCATGACGATGAAGCAGACATCGAAAACAACACCGGTTACCGTATCCAAGTGAGTGCATGACGATGAAGCAGACATCAACAACAACACCAAGGCTTTACTCTTAAAAAATCTGTCGTCCAATAAAAACAATCGGGATAGTTATCAATTGCTTATTAAAACATAAAGGGTGGAAATGTCACTGGGCCGGCAAACTTTTCACTCAAATTGGATTAAGACCATTCATTGTATACTTTGTAAATAAAAGAAAATATATTGAATCCAAGTCCACATGCATTAATGTTTCGTCCAGGTTATCATGTGACTAGTAAATCTCTCCATTTGTTTGACAGCTATGAATATCTATATCATGGTGGTTTGGTGTCATGTCAACTAGCTAATGTGTTAACCATTGTGCAAACAGAAAATCTCTTGTATGTGATTGGCTGTAATACTTTTGATAAAACACAAGTGGTAACAAGCTTGGCCTGTATTCACTAACCTCCTGAGTTTGAGAGTCAGAATCAGAAAAGCTAAATCTTAATTTTATTGTAAAAATGCTACTTTAGAAGCAAAGATGGTAAAAACTGATGTTTGTGTTACGAATAATCTGTCCTACCATCAGGCACACATCTTTTGTCGAAATAAGTCATATTATAGATTTTTTGAAACATTTAAGAATTCTCTTTTCTGAGCCCGAGTCTTACACTCTGACTCAAGACATTTGTGTATACGGACCCTGTACTTTCGTTCGAAGTTTGATGACATTTGTATCAACTGGGTAATACTAAACATAGTTTAAACAAGAAGACACATCAAGATCAAATACCAACTCTGGTCTGCGGCTAGAGTTATGGGCTTCGATATAGACGTGTATTGTGAAATTTGATGACATTTTCATCATTAATACTAAACATAATTCTAATAAGGCGATAAATCAAGATCACCACCGGACAAATGCCAACACTTGTCTTTAGCTTTTTTTTCTGAAAAGCAAAGGACATCACTGAACAATTATTAAAGCAAGAGTAACGGGTCTTGATATACATGTGAATATTGTCTCTGTAAACATGAGTACCACTGTTTATATCTTGACTCTTTTATTGAGTTATGGCCGGTGACCATCTTTTGCTTTTCAAAAAGACATATCGATGAGCTTAAACATAAATAATTCTTGGTCTATATCAGTGCGATTGTGCATTGTAGGATTGTGGGATAATATCTTTGTTATGTTGTATGGAACTGTGTTATAGATATAAAAATACAAGTTGGTGGAGTAAATTATCTTACGACGCTTCGACATATACAGGAAGGAAACATTAAAAGCTGCTTGAAAATCTTACTGAAATCTTGCATATAAAACATGTTTTCAAAGTTTCATATCACTGCAGCATGCCAAAATCATTTTTTAACGCCCAATATATTTTAGGGTTGTTAATTTTTCTTTATATACTAAAACCTAAGATAAACTTAAAATATATCCAATAATCATGATAATTTAGAACAAGAAATGCTATTGTTAGAAGTCTTAATCATCTTTAAGATTTACCACGATAAACACATAAGAAATTGTTTTATCTTTTCTTTAAAGAGAACTTGTATGATAAAAAAATAATAAACAAAAGCATGCATAAAACTTGAGCAAGCAAATAAAACAGCAAGATTTCAGCAAAATTTCTGAACATCAAAAGCCATGATTCCATATGATGCATTCTTAAAACTTACACAATTTTCCCGTAGAAAACCCATTTCCCTAGCTGTCTGGCCATATCTTGTGGATCGTTTTGAGCCAATCGAATTATATAGATATATTTTTAATTTTAACTTACGTTGATTTTTTTTAGTAAGTTATTGCTTTAACTCAATTTTTTGGGGCCATTTTATAAATGAGTGTACAAAAATATCATTAGATCAAGATTGTAGTTAAAAATTTCATTAAAGTCAATATTTAAATTAAAAGAGTTATTGGCAAATCAAAACTTCAGTCGAAACCTGTTGGCATGATATCCCAGAGACCGGTCAAAATACTTTTAGCCTCGCAAATATGAAGCCAAGCAGGAGTAAAACAAAATCAGTTCTTAAACATCCAGTTCCAGTCCACGAGGAAATCCAGCCAAGAGATATTTAGCCAATAGGTTTCGACTGTATATGATGGTCATTTTTAAGACCTGAATAAAAAAAATTGTTGAGAAAAAAATAAATAATCCTACTTGGAATTACCAATTTGAAAAAGCAATCAAATTATTAAATTATGATCGTTAATAAGATGATCGTCTTTGTTCTTTTCATGCTTTCCAGTTTTTCATATTGCTGATACTGTTTAATGAATATTTTTTTTATTTTTTTCACCTGTAAAAAAACTATATCAACTTCTTAATTTCTTTTCATGACAGGGCATGCAGTTCCTAATTTCCTTTTTTTTTTTTATCCTTTTAATAGTATTTCCTAAAATGTGTTGAAACAAAAACAGCATACAAAAAAAAGAAATTCTTTGTTTCCACTAACACCTAAAAATAAAAAAAGGTAGGTAGGTTTTTTATTATTTTTTTTTTGGGGGGGGGGGGACTGAGATTCTGTATCAAACAGATATCAGGGTACATCACAATTGTAGAAATATTTATATATAAAATGGTCAAATTTTAACATGTTCTTCTTCTTCTTCAAAAAACCCCAAAAACACTAATAAGGATATTACAAAAAAAATCCAAACAACAGCAAATAAAGTGTAGTCAAGAGGAAGAAACATCGAAGGTCAGGTTAGTGGAGACAAACAATTTTATTTTTAAGCCTAATTCACAAAACTTAACTGTAACATAACAAAATAAAAGATATGTAGGCTATGTTATATATAGTATAAACCATAACAAAAATACAATTATATATTTCATATCATAATAACAATATACTAATATGTTTTCTTATACATATACATTTTTTTTCCTTCAAGATATGACCAGACTTAATTGGGTTTTATGGAATTTTGGCCACCTGTAGATTTGAAAATATAATATTCTTGAACCAGTCTAGAACACAGCGAAAGACTTTCCCAACAGCATTTCAAATAAAATCAAACAGATACCAATACTTATAAATTGAATGATAACAACAAGGAATTTAAGAAAAAAGTGTCATCAATGCTCATCTGTAAGTGCTGCTTTAAAGGGACTAGACACCAGATGGTCCCAGAATCAGCATATTGAGTATTTCCTCAAAACAAGCCTAGAATTGTCAATATGAGGCTGATAATATGCCACTTTTAAATTATTAAAAGAGTATTTTGTCACTGTCTCAGCCGAGTTTACCAGTTTTAAAATAGGGAATAATACGTTTTCCAAGCTTAAAGTGAGTTTTTTTAGCATGTGAAAGTCACGTTATTTGTACAGATACATAAACCATTTTATTATAACAATTAGTAGTATTTATGTGGTAAAACGACCCCAGTAAAATTAAATTTGGAAAAAAATACGCAAAAACTGCGAAAGTTACATTTATAGTAAGTGATGTGATATATCTGTAAGCATTTGTTGTACACATCGCTATCAGTTTTTTTTATCTTGCAATTGTATCATCTGGCGTCTAGTCCCTTTAAGTCAAACAAGAGACATATCCTTATTAAAACAAGAGTAATGGGTGTTGCTTTACATGTTTGAATTCCAAGTTTCATTTAAATATCTTTCTAAGTTTTTGCATAACAGTGCTGTGGGCAACGACACAAGGGCATAAGAACAGCTCGACTATTTTTATTTGAATTTAAGACAAGCTAACAAAGAATAACTGTAGCCATATTACTTCTTTCACCATGAAAAAAGTTCATAATTGTGTAGTTACCAAAATTAACTGGAAAACAAGATGGGCGATAATCATTCAAAAAGATTACATTTTTTTTTCAATGTCTTAAAATTTCACACAAGGTTTATTGTCATAATAGGTACTAAAATGCCGGACACTGAAAACAACCTTTAATCTATCCCACTAAGTGTATGCCATTTTGTTGGTGTCAATCTTCCTCAAATAATTCCATATCCAGAGTCATTGCAAAGTTTTAAGAGTTAATATTACATAAACTGTTGCACGTAAGTGCCATTAGTATATTCAGCCTAAACAGAAGGTGCACTGGTGTAGAATACATAATTATACGCAGCATAAATGATTAGTGTTCAAAATTATATTTTGTCCAGTTTGATGGCAGTATTTTTCATAAATGTCTTACATTTGTTTCGGCAAATCAGCTGTTAAATTGATTCAGTAGACTTAAAAAGAAGCTGAGTCAGTAGACAAAATATATTCTTAATCACCAAGCTGGTTAAAGGGTTATTTGTACGCATTTTCCATATAAACTAGCAAGTGTCTGCGACACTGAAGGCTGTTTTATTTTGGTAAATGCATTTTAATAATCTTAAACCATTTCTTCGTACAAAAGATACAATTTTAAACATTGAAATGCCTCTCTAACAATGACAATATGTAAGAAACAAAAAAGCTCCTATAATGTCTATTGTTCCAAATATTCACTAATAATTGGCTAAAACAAAATATGTGAGTCATAGTAATGCATTACACAAGCGGAAAATGTCCAATACCTATATCAGAATCAGGAGATGCCACTAAACAATAATAAGTACAAACTGATGAAAAAAATCAGCTTATTTTTCAGAACTTTGTTCAAGTTAACATCATTGTCATTACATGTACTTTTAAAATCTTAACTCCTCAGATGCAGCTCTTCTTACGAATTTAGAGACATCTGTTTCAGTTTACTTGCTTCATTCAAATATTTCAGCATGTGATAAATTACTTCACCATTTAAAGTTAACAGCGATGACGAAGAATTGTTAACTTTAACAAAATTCTAAACAATTGGCCCATTAATATTTAATAAACCTTTCATTATATATCAAAAACATGACTAAAAACATATCACAGAATCTTCACATATAACTTGACCACATCACGAAAGATTTACTCTCAATTACGTCAATTATATCACTAACTACACAACTGGGTAACAATACAACATTACTTAATCTACAAATCTGACCCTCATTATAAGAGAACATTTTGCATGAGAAAGTAAAATCTTCAGAATCTGTTTAACATAGAAAATAACGTTGAATGTTTTAACTTTTTTTTTATCATATTTTTGTTTTTATTTCATTTCGTTTCAGTTTTAGATATTATTTTATCCACGAGGAGTCTAATCTTACAACAAATTATAACTAAGAATGTAGTTTTATAAACATTTGCGGCATGCTACTCTTACTTTTGGAGTGTCGACCCCCACGTGACTTGTTGCTTGCTGTTGACTCTGATTTGCGCAGACCCGATCCTGCGTTGTTGGAGTTTTTACGCGAGGAAGTGCGGGAACCTGCTTTCAATCGACCAACAGTCAATGCCACTTTACCCATTGTTGTCTAAAAATAGAAATACATACTCTGTGTGTGTATATAATGTCTATCAAAATTTTGAAACCTATTTTCACTACCAAAACGCAATATTCATTACATGACATAATAAAAATAATCATCAGAAATCCACAGTAAACCCACTCAGATTTTCTCCTTTCATTTACTGTGACATATACGATGAACGCTTGTAACAGAATTGGTCCCACCTAGATATCTGATTATCACTTATACATCTGTAAAAATTCAGTTCTGTACTATAAGACATTATGCTGATTTGTCAATCCTGAAAAATAGCCATAGGTCTGCTAGGGTCAAGGGAAAGAGCATATTAGAGACAAGGGGGGCAAATTGGATTTGGGGCATTTTAAAGAACTTCTAAATGCTTCTCAGCAACACATTTTGGCATTTCAGACACCTTTTAAGCCCCCTTCCCTGAAAAATAATGGGATGAAATAAGAATCTCAAAAGTGGCCCTGGAGCCTCTGGATTACAGGATAAACCCTGAGCTTTAAAACCTTTAACAAACTAACTACTTTTTATTACCTTGAGCACGGCAGCAGCATATTCCTGTGTAGCGTTCCTCATATCTTCCCCATTCACTGTGAGTATCTGATCCCCTTGCATGAGGCGACCATCAGACTCCGCGGCCCCGCCCTTCACAATGTCCGATATGTACACACCAACATCATTACGCTTCCCAACAATACTCAGTCCTAGCCCTCTGCCGGGCTTTTTGATAAGGTCCACAGTGAAGATGTCGTAAATGTCCTCCTCCTTCACATGAGAGTCATCACGGAATACCAGCATGTCAACAGATGGTGGGGTCTGGCGAAGAACTTGAATTGCATAGTCGTGAGTTGCCTCCCTTAGATTTTCATGATTCACCTTTAAACACAAAAACAGTTATCGTTTAAATAAATATGCAGTAGGAAGAACTTGAATTGAACGGTCATGATTTACCTCCCTTTTCATCTATGTACCAACATCAAGATTTAGAAAGATATCATTATTGTTGGAGCTGAGGTACAGTACACTCAACGACTTTATCCCTCGGAGCGATCGAGGAAAGAGTGTCTAACTCATTGAGTGTAGTGTAGCTCTTGAAAGTGATAGTATAGATCGGTATATAAAATATATATTCAATAAGCAACTTAGATATTAACTTAAAAATTGAGAGTACAAACGAATGTTTTGATTGGACTTTAGAATTAATTTGCCGATTACCTGAATGTAACTACTGAGGTATGTCTAAGGGTAAGAATGATATTGACTACTGGGCTTGCGCCATATTTTGACTTACTCCATTAATAACCTGGCATAAACATGAAAACCTAACAAACACAAATTTTGTCCATAAATAAAACATACCTAAAACAAGTAAAATTGGAAACAATTAATGTTTTCTGGCCTAGACTACTTGCCTCTAGAATCTGGTCCCCGGCCCAGAGCCGACCATCCCGGGCAGCGGCTCCGTCCTCGTACACCTCATGAATGATGATTGCTCCCTGAAAATATTGCTTCATCCCATCAAAAATCTATGGTGGACAATAACCACGTTTCATCAAGCTTTACAGTCAAGACCAAACCGCTTGCCATAATGGTACTAACATTTTATTGAAAAACCCTTTCGGGGCAAACAGTTGGCTGAGTCCTCTTTTTCTACCAGTTTATATAATCAAAAGTGTTTCTGCTTACTGATATTGTGGGGATATGTTTGAATCACCAAGTATTTAGTGAACTTCTCATGCAGCATAGGACAGTTTTTCAAAAGAAGGGGTGTGAATTCAATTCAAATTCACAGTTATCATGTTCATTATCATACAACAAGTAACTAATGATGTCTCTGGCAACATGTTAGCAATTTAATTTGAATATCCTGAATCAATTCTTATAACAACAGTTATGGTCCTTACTTTCCATGTACACACTGTCTCTGGCAAAATTTCACCAGTTTAATTTGTATATCTCGAGCGATTTTGTAATTTTGGCCAAGGTTCAAGTTCTTCACAATGCCGCAGCAGACGATACCAGGGCTATGACAAAACCACAAACTTTTTCTTACAGAAACAGACAAGATAAATATACATCTAGTCTTCCACTCACCAACAGCGTGTCTGCCCCACCCACAATACTAAGACCCAATCCTGTACGACCCTTCTCTATGGTAATGCGCATTTCCTGGCCGGGAATGATTGGACATGTGAGGGGGTCATGTGACCCGGAATCTGCCGTCTGATTGGCTGTTGAACCATCAGTGGATGATTCACCTGCATTGAAGTAAAATAATCAGACATGCTAAAAATTAAAGAGTATATGGGGGATGTGAATATTGCCATTCTTTTTTTTCATGACATGCACATACTTCCTGCAGTGGTTGTAAGTGGTTACCCTGTCGGTCTTTGTATCATTTGGACCCAGATTTGATCCCCACTCGGAGAGCTATGCCGCTGATTGTTCAAGTTATTACCAAGGAATGGTAAAATGCTCTTAATCGCATGTACTTTGCAGAATTCAAAACTGTTTATTTTTTGTCGCTCAAACACTCTACAGCAGGGCTTCTAAAAACCGGCAATTCGCCTGTCTGGACCGATTTTGACCAAGCCAGACCGATTTCAGTTTCAAAAAGTGTAAAAAAAATCGGTCCGAAATGTTGTCATTTTTTTATAATTTCGGTCCAAAACGACTAGGCCAGTAAAAGTTGCAGAAATTGTAACACACAAATATTCATGGGTCATTCACACATTCAAAACCACCCCCAATAGGTCATAAAAATGTCTTAGTTACCATGTGACTAATGCGCCCAGCTGCTTTTTCCGCTACACTGATCACTCTATAGCCTATCTGTTAATTAGCAGACGCTTGCAATCGGTCCAATCACGTGTATTGGGTGGTTGTAGAAGACACGATTAAACAAACTATGTGTTAATTGTGTGCTTACAGCTATCCTGATTAAAATCGGTCCATATTTTCACATGGCAATATGAATATGCTATGTCGTCGTCAATCATTACATGATATATCCGTTTGTTGATTAGCAAACTGTTAAATTTAAATTGTTCTTTTAAATGTGCATATGTCATTGTAAATCCAAACCTAGTCATACAAAGGATATCAACAGCGACACGCTTGATTAACTACATAGTCTGGAAGCTGAGTGCGCCGCTTACGTCATTTTAATTCGCAGTAATAAAAAAATCGTTATCACACTTGAAGCCCCGATTATAAATCTAGATATATATTATTATTCAAGAGTATCAGTTGACCCACTGTATATAAATCATAATACTGTTTCACATTTTGTCGTCTGACCATTAAATTCGACAGCGACAGTTATTTACGATTGCAGTCGTTCTTATTAGAAAGGCCGCAGAACTCGATGAGAATCTCATTTGAATCAAGCTTGTATCAATGACTATCTGAATCGGCTATGCGGCTCTAGAACTCTCTTAGGAATTGCGACATCGCGGAAAAATATTGACAGAAAAGACGTCGCGAAAATGTATGACATTTCTAAGAAATAGGACTTTTGAACAGGTCTTTTTTTTTTTCCGGGGGCGGGGGGGTTGTCGCCGGGTCAAGACCGATTGTCGCCAGGTCCGGACCGATTGAGGTTCCAAAGTTTTAGAAGCCCTGCTCTACAGTCTCAGCTTTTGTTACACGCTCATGGATCCAAGATCACTGCGTCGTAAAATAAATATTTCATTTTACCTTTTTAATACCTTCATGTACATGTTCCCACAAAAGGCCCTTGAATACTGTATATTAATAATGAAATGGCAGTCTAACCATAAATATACCAGTAATTAATCTCTTGAAATGTATGGGAAAATACTGAATTCAATTTATAAACAGTGAAAACAGAAGTTTAAACAGATAAATTTCGTCAAATCTGTATAGATTATTGGCAAAGAATACATAAAAGAGTAGTTCAATTTTTATTAAAAAAAGTCAGGCCCCATATGGGTATGTGACAACATGAAACAGTATATGAAAACGAAGCAACACAAAATGGCAATTAGAACAAAACAATGTATGAATGGTATGATTACAATGCATTTAAAAGCATCAATTTATAAACAGTTGAAAAATAGACGTAGGAATAAGCTTGAATTTTCTAAATAATAATCTCATTTCCTTGCAAAATACAGGAAATTTCAGAAGGGTCTCTTTATTAATAATCATTCATCAATATTTCAAATTTCAATTTTTCAAATTTACATTAAAAAAGATAATAAAATTCATCTCCTATAGCTTTACTGTGACATAGACTACAAATTTTGAATCCTTTTGCACTACAATGTATTATCAAATGTTACTTCTAAATCAAAAGAAAACAATCATACCTGGAGGGTTAGGTAGAGTGACTTGCCCTTGGATATTATTTTGAGCATGAAGGGCACCATCTTCATCACACTTTCTCACTTTTAATCGTACTGTTCCTTGCATATTGCGTAGTATCTCAATGGCCTGTATAAATAAAGAGAGGAACTAAAGAACATTTGCAGTGATTCGTATATACAATTGATTATGTCTGGTTTTCGAAATAAGCAAGTGCCTGATGTTATCTTAGAACAAAAGATTTCACAAAAAAACAATAGTAATTACTTGATTCTTACACAAGATTTACACAAGCATGGAGAGTATACAGTATACATTGAGATTACAATGCTTCGATGTAACAAAATGTTTGTGTCTGGTTTCCTAACCTAACCTAAACTTTTGCACCTGACTCTATTCTTATTGCAAAAACTTTTTCTGAGAAGGTTTATTTTCATCCATTTTTGTTTTTCTTTCCGATAGTTCCTTGTGTTTGCTTGAAACATGAATGTACTGTTTTTTATAGATTGTCAAGAAAAAAAATAAAATAGCTGTAGACGTAAGTGTGAAATGACATTCAGGCGCAGCTGTCAAACCGTAAATGAATATTTTTAAAAACCATATTACCCTGTCCTTTTGACAGTGAAATCGGAAATAAACATTTGAGGGTTTTTTTGCCTTACAATCAATAACATTGTAAACTATACTGTATGCACAATCATTGCGTGTGAATACAGATTATTTTCATACTTATCAACAAAATCTCGACTGAAACTGAATCACTAATGCTCTTTTCCATTTTTAGCTTCTGATAGGCCAAAAGAAGCTTCTATGACTACATTTACAATCATCAAATAGAATGCAGCAGAAATTTCAAGGGCTATTCTGTGGTCAAAAGGTTTTAAAAGCTATGGATGTAAATTTGAAAACCTTTGGCTTCATTTATTTATTATAATAAAGTTCATCCATTTGGCAGTCAAATGAATGTAAGTCTTAAAACAAATCAATGGTCTATAACACTGAAAAGATAGCTGGATAATTCCAGATTTACCCCACCCACCTTATCATAATGCACATCCTGTAGGTTTTTATCCTGCACTTCAAGAAGCTGGTCTCCAACCGTGAGGCGCCCATCTTTAGCTGCAACGCCCCCCACTGTAATGCTGCGCACATAGATCCCGGGGCGACCATCCTGTGTCTCTTCTACAATCGCAAACCCTAACCCGTTTGGTCCCTGAAGCGAATAATAAATATTATAGTGTAATTTTCAACTTAATAATAACAGTAATTTTATCACACAAAACACATTCCGATCAAAAGGTTTCACTTTTTTATTTTTTGCCAATGACTGTTTTATCATCTTCACTATCAACAATCCTGACAGCATTTAGTTTATCTTGGAAGAAAAGAAAAATTGTCTTGATATTTTTGCTCACAATAAAAACTTCTGATGTATTTTTTGTAGCCTTAGAATTTTCTGTTCTCTGTTACAGAAGACAACATCCATTGCATCATAAACATTGACAAGCACTATTTACTTACAGTAACAGGGAAGACTGACCAATCACTGATATAATTCATAAATGACCAATCACTGGTTTCAGTCATAGACTGACCTATCACTGACATCATTCATAAACTGACCAATCACTGATATCATTCTTAGACTGACCAATCACTGATATCAATAATTGACTGACCAATCACTGATATCAACCATTGAGTGACCAATAACTGATATCATTCATAAAATGACCAATCACTGATATCATTCATAGACTGACCTATCACTGACATCATTCATGAACTGACCAATCACTGATATCATTCATTGGTTGACCTACATGTATCACTGATATCATTCATAGAGTGACCAATCACTGATATCATTTATAGACTCACCAATCACTGATATCATTCATGGACTGACCTATCACTGACATCATTCATGAACTGACCAATCACTGATATCATTCATAGATTGACCAATCACTGATATCATTCATTGGTTGACCTATCACTTATATCATTCATAGAGTGACCAATCACTGATATCACTTATAGACTGACCAATCACTGATATCATTCATGGACTGACCAATCACTGATAACATTCAAAGACTGACCAATCATTGATATCATTCAAAGACTGACCAATCACTGGTAAGATCATGTTAATTGATCTGTGGATTCAAACTGAAATTATAAATGCTGGGAATCAATAGCAAAATTGTAAGAAATGTATCTTATTTGATACCACAATCAATAAATCTGCTGAAAGTAGGACAATCTAAAACTCACAGAATCATTATCTGCAGACAACAACCACTTGCAACCAAATGTGCATTAAAGTATGAAGAATCAATCAATTTGATGATTTAAAGTTGGAATAATGGGAGATACCGGTTGCCTGAATGATGATGTTTTTCAAGAGCAAGGAACCAACATTTTCCGAATGCTGCAAAGTTTAACTTATTTGTTAATATTGCAACAATCACCTAAAAAGGTTGTCTTAAAACATCACTAAATATGATAAGAATATCAATACAGCGTAAAACAAGGGAGTGGTTTAAAAAAACAACCTTACATAACGAATTAAGCAAGGATTTTTTTGCTAACTGATTGGAATGTTATAATTACTCTCTTATCTGATTGTAGAATTATACAAGGTGGCAACTTAATTATTTTGTCTTAGATCTTTGTGAGACCAGCCAGAGGTCACTTTAACGATTTCTTGGTGCTACAGTAACAAATATGTATATTGTGCACCAGGATTTCAAAAGATATATTAGTTTATTATACGCTTTCCGGGGATTTAAAGAGGTTTATCAGAGAAATAAAAGTGATATTTCACTATTTCAAACAGTGAAATAACATTTAAATATTTTTCAGTGATATGAAATTTTAGCCTGCTTTCAATTTCAAATTAATGTAAGTGCACACAGGGCTGGGACATCAATTCAATGACATCATTTCAGAAACGACATTAAATACACATACAAATTGGCACACTTTTCTGAAAAACTGCAATAATCTGTCCTTTTTAATCCTTTTAGGCATATGATAAAAAAGAAAAATTGTTTGTTTCAGTGTAAGATCGCAATATGTTTTACCTCGTGAACACCTAAAGTAAATATTTCACTCATCACTACGCCAGCACTTGTGAAATATAGTATTTGGTGCTCACGTGATGAAATATATTACGATCTTACACTGAAACAAACAATTATACTCTATATAAAATCATTCTAATAAATGATACACACTAGTGTTTGAAAATCGGACTCCATTTGCAATCGATAATCGAATCGAATCGAACCAAGCATTTTGATTTACTATCGGACAATAATCGAAAGTTCATAATATCAATAAGGAATACATTCTTTATACATAGTATCATCATGCTCATTAAAGTTGTTTAACCTGGAATCAGTTCGTGTGATGCTTTAGTCATGCTTTTTGCAACAGTGAGTCAATTTCCATAATCTTTTTCTGTCTTTAATAACTTAACGAAGAAAACATAACAACACAACACATACTTAATAATTACACATCAATTGCACAATAATTCACACCGCATCAAGTAAATTATCTTAGCATTTTATCCATGTAAACTAAATATTAGTGCACTAGCTTGACATTCAATAACCTGTTATATAGAATATTTCATTAGAATATCTCAATTTCATAAAACTTTCACAAAAAATGTAAAGAAGTTAAATACAGACGATACCAAAAAAGGTTTCAACAACAGAATGCATCAAGCCAGGATTCCCGGTATTTGCAGGTAAGACCGGACCCACCACACCATATAAACAGGTTACTGAAGATGGGTTTATGAAATATATATCAACAATTAAAATGAGATTGTAATTTTGGGGGAGTGTGTATGTTTTAAGCAAAAAGAATTACATTCACCGCATTTGTGTCAACTTTAACCACAAAAAACCCAAAAAAAAACGTAGTAACCGGAATTAACATTGGCGACATCGATTTTGGACAAGCACTACCGATTGTCGCCCACATAGCATTGTCAGCGACGATTAATCGATTGTACTCGATAATTGTTTCATCACTAATACACACTAATGATGAACATAATCAAATTTCAACAAACTCCAAATTGCAAAAATAATGCGTTAATTGTACATTCATATACAATTGATATCATCTGAAACTTAAAGCTCAGGCCTCTCACAGATTGACCATTTTGACAACTTTGTTTGTTTTTTTTTGTCTTGGAATGAGCCAAACTTTGAGTAAATGTCTGGAAACCAGTGATATAAGACTGCTGACAAAAGATCAGATTGCAGTTATTCATATTAAAGTTTGAGCAATTTTATGGCTAAAAGTGTTACTAACACTCAACAAAACATGTGTTTTATGGCAGTTTTCCAAATAATTGAGATTTGTTATATTGCCAGTCTTCATATATGAATGAATTGAAAGCATTGATAACGAAAATAAGCTGATTCTGAGACAAAAACAAAAAAAAAGTCAAAACTTCAATGCTACACAAACATTAACAATTTGCAGAAGCAAATCTGCCCAAATCCCCTCGGTGATCACAACACATATTCTGTATTATCTTAGAGAAATCCCAACCGCTTCAATATGCAAACTGCTGTAATGGACCATAGGGGGTAATTATCAGACCAAATGAATAATTACATGACCTCATTTACAAGCTTACAGGCCTAATGGAAGACAAGGAAACAGACTTTTATGCTTATGAGGTATTTGTGTTTGGTGTATGGAGTTAACATGCAAACTAAGTTTGTTAACCCTTTACTTCATGTAAACCTAAGCCATATCAGGCTGCCAATGTATGGCTTATCAGTTCATATCAGTACCCCTACTTCATAGGAGATTATTGGTTATTATTGGAATTTTGACCCTTATGTATTACAAACCTATTTTCTTAGTATTTCTTTTGGTTTAATCAGTAAGTCATCAATGCAAAGTTTATAGAGAATTAAATTTCCAATCCAGTCATATAAATTTTTTGTTATCTAAATTATTTCCGCATGGTATTCATAAATAAACAGAAAAATATGTCAAATTTGATGAAAATTAATTTTTATTACACTTTTATTTATCATAACACAAAATATTATATAAACAACATATTTTTATAATTAATTTAATGCAACCTGAATTGAAACAAAGATGGACAGAATTAAAAAATAATTCACAACAAAAAAGCACGGTATATTTATATTTATGAAACAGAAGAAAAAAAAAAAAAAGTTGATCAACAGTCACAGTACGTATAACTTTCGGTTATTAAACACTACAATGAACAAATAAAGTTATTAATCAACTACTAAATGAGGCCTGCATGTTGTTGTTTACTAAATTTATATTGCTAATTGCATGTCCAGGTATTGTCATAATTGGGTTTGATTTTAAAAATCCTCATTTCTCATATCCTTGTGTGCGTAAAGCCGAGGTCCAAATTCGCCATCTCGACGTCGTACTCAAACTCATTTTAATCGAAGCCAGAATGTTCCAATTCGTCAGACAATCACTAAAATATAAATGACATTATTCAGGAATGTTGTTTTAAACTGAAGTTAACAAGGGCAGAAATTAGTTCTACATTGCATTATTGTGTATTCGAAAACACGTGTTTCAACAGCTGATCAATGTTAAATTGGGTCATGTCAAAGTTTAACAATAGGGATAGTCATTATTTTATAACACATTTGTACTTACTTTCAATTTGTAGAAGCAGATGCGCATTTTTATGACCGGATTAGCGAAACAGAAGTGACACATATGTCCCATATAATGATTTATGGCCTTTGTTTATACAAGCCAGATGATTTTTTGTTTATCCAACATGGCCGACATTTTGACACGATTCCGAACCATGACCTGTGATCAATAAAATATAGTTGTATTATTGGTAGTTAATTATAACTTGCAGTATTGTGTAAATTTCCACGAGGAAAACGAGACAGGAATGCCCACAAACCTGCGCAGTCAATGTTTTACGCATCTTTGATACCAGTGACCTTATTTCGCGATTTTCCGAAATTCTTTACATAGCAACATAGTGTTTTTATAGTGCATTGTATTTATCAATGTTTATACTTCATGAATATGAATTTATAGCGAATAAACAAGCATCAGGTATGAAAATAAATGTCCCTACATTACCAATACGTAGGATTACCTATCTATGAAGCTATCGATAAAACGTTAAGATCCGTATCTATGAAGCTACATTTTTATAGATAGATAAGTAAAATTGCGTATCTATGAAGTAAAGGGTTAACAATGTTGTTAATTTCAATGTTGTTACCTTTCAAATCTTACTACTCTTGAAGTTACATGGCTACACTTGTGATCTGCTGCACTTATTACAAAGTTTGACAACTGTTTCAGCTGTGCTTGTTTTGTTTTTTTAAATATATGCGCACATCATAGAACATCTCACCTATACAAGTTAACAACAATGCCATTATCATTGTTTACTTTATTAAAGTTCTATACGATTGCCCAATCACCACATTATCATATGGCGTAAACAAGTGGCCATGGGCATGGTCGGTTAACTTGCACTATTCATTATAACTCTACATACACCATATGCGGTTAACTTGCACTATTCATTATAACTCTACATAAACAATATGTGGTTAACTTACACTCTTCATTATAACTCTACATACACCATATGCGGTTAACTTACACAATTCATTATAACGCTACATACACTATATGCGGTTAACTTCCACTATTCATTATAACTCTACATACACCCATATTCAATTTGGCTCTTGGTTGACGGGTCATTCTTTGTGTTTATAAGTCTGCTCGAGCCTTCACAGCTGCATTATGGCATAACTCTGTCACACCCTCTGTACGACTTTCAAGAACAATTTTGTTAATGAAAAGGGGAAATTTACTCCCACTGGTTGGCGGAAAATGCGAAAGAAGTAATTTTGAAGCCAAAGTGCTGTGGAAACTTTAAGAATGCATGATACTGGATCAACAGCGCCAACATTCTGAAAAGAAGGAATGGCTGCAAATTTATGAGACTCTGGCCAGACCTTGTTAAGTGCAGAGGCAATTGAAATCAATGATTTAGCATTAGAAATTTAAGTAAACATTTTGATGTCAAACCAAATACAAATTAGATATTACAGTGTTTTTTTTTTTCTGCTGTTTAAAGGACTGGTGGCGGGGCTCTTTTTGGCAAAAATGAGGGAAATATTAACATTGGCAAAAAAGAGGGAAATATTAACATGATTCATATAATGTTCAACTTGTATTTAAACCTTTTATTCAACAAACCTATTGCCAAATTTGTGATAGCTAAGTTGGTAACACCCTTGACTGTGGGGCATACATATAGTGTGCCATATTGTAACATTTACCTTTGGAGTATTTTAAGTTAAAAGGAAAGTTAACAAAATTTAAAAATTAAGCTTAAATACATGTCCAAGAGATATATGCTTCAACTAAATCTTGACATGTCCGTGTTTAATCAGATTTGGTAAACAAGACAACAGCAGGAAATGGGAGCTGAGAGCCGCTAATGGAATGCCATGAAAATAGGAAACATGTGCCAATTTTGGCCGCAGAAGTTTCAAAAGTTGACAACCTGATGAAACGAGCTGGTCACATGCTGTGGTCACACACTGTGGTCATTTCTGTATATAAACTGTGCCTTTTTGATATTGGGCACTGAGGATTTACTAAACTAACTAACTAAAATACTTGCTTAAAGGGGCTGTCTCACGTATGATAAAATAGCGAAAAAAAAAGAAAATTGTCGAAAACTGACATAAACTTGGCATCGATGTGTACAATGCATGGACACTTACTAACTGAAATACCACAAAGTTTACAATTTATTTAAGTTTAGCAGTTATTTCGTATTTTTCCATTACAAAAGATTACTGCATAAGTCTACCAGGTAGAATTCATTCCTTATGCGTGATTGGCTAGTCGGTGTTATCACGTGATATTATCGAGGTAGGTATATAGCTTAATTATGTCACCCGATTGGAATAAGCCTTTGTAGCGCAGTGAGTAAGACGCTGGACTACAATTTTGGCGACGCAGGTTCAAACCCGGTCTCCGACACAATTTTTTTTTTACGTTTTGGTACTTATTTTTACAATTATGATATCAAAGCGTAAAACATTCTATTAGATAATTGTCCTGAGATTCATTACAGAAAAAAACTTTTTTTGGTGCCAATCTGTGACACAGTCCCTTTAATGAAATTCTGACTAAAGGAACCCTGTCGTATAACATTGTTTCGTAAATGTATCAAGTGTTAATCATATTGAATGTTCAGTTGAAAAAGTGAAGACAGTAAAACCTTTAAGAACCCTGGTTTTAAATAAAAAAGTTATAACTGAATAATTAATAAAGCCATAGGGCAACAATATAATTACATAGGTTTCAGTCTGATGGAACCCACCACATTTTGTAAATTCAATTTCTTAAAACCTCCAAAAATCAATAATCCAACTGGATGTTTGAAGAGTTCATCAAGTGTAACGTAGGCGTTGACAATGAAGCTTTCAGCTCTTACATTCCAGAACAAAATATCAAATTGCTCCATCCAATTTTTACTTGATTAATTGATTAAAGTGCTCCAAACGCTCATCAAAATTCATCTCAGCCAGACACTGCGATGGTTTTCACACCAGTTCAATAGATGACAAATTGGTTCTGTAACCATTAAGTATATAACTCATTAATTAATCTGAACAGAGAACATCAATAGTTATACTGTTAAAAACTTGCAAATATGGATTTTTTCGAAAATTACCATTTTGTTGCCACTTGGGGAAACTATTAATTCAAAACAATGCAAAACTTGTAAAAAATATTTGATGAAATAATAGCAGAAATTTGCATTATTCATGCATAAGCTATTCCGGGCATGAAGATCAGTTGGTTTCAATTACTGTAACAAAGTCATCATACAAAATCAAATCAACTTGGGGAGATTGAAATCAAATCTGAAAACCCAAGCAGTCATTTGACAACAAATATTGAATATATCCTCAAAAAGTGTGTTAAATGCACATGTAATCTGCATAAAGCGGTATTGGCACCATGTTTTAAATGTTTTGTTTTTTTACGGAGTGAATTAAAAACTAGAAAAATATGCACTTTTTGTGACTAAAGCACATTTATTCTGCACTAAAAGGGTATTTATTTCAGACTCAAAGGGCCTTGATGCACTTAAGCGCAATTGTATCAGCTTTAAAAGCACATTTTTGCTGCATTAAAAGTGCATTTTATCTGCGTTAAAAGCACATTTCTTATTGCATTTGAAGCGTATCTTTTTTTTGAGAAGGAAAGTATGGTCACATTTCATTCCTTGATGTCTGGCCTCTGGTGTTGATGGAACAAAGTTAGAGACAAATAATTCTACCAGTGAATCCATCTCAGTCAATGTCGATTAGTGAATGTTAACTTGATCACAGTTGGAACAGAAAATCTAGGACAGAAATTAACTCCAACTGACCGAAAACATTGATATTGAATAGGAAAGCAACATGATGAATAGGAAAGTATAATTTTAGGGTTATTCTCAGGAGATTTTCTTGCAGTACAAGAATACTGGATACCATATATATGGATATATATATATATATATATATATATATATATATATATATATATATATATATATACCAATTTTGCTTAATGCTCACGGCCTGGCTAGCATATGATATAGGATGAACAAATGTGATGTTGTTTACTTTTTTAGTTATAATTTCCTGAACCTGCACACTTTTACCTTTGATATTTGTGTGAAAGATTGATACATATTTTATGAAGAGAGCACCAAAAGCTATATTTCACCAGTGGCAAAAAATGGTACTTTGGTGTTCACGAGATGAAATATATTTTGATGTTACTGAACTGAAAGAAACAATTTTTCTCTTTGTTATTTTCCTTAAAAAACATAAAAGGACAGTTAATTGTAGTTTTCAGAAAAGTGAGCCAAATTGCATGTAAACACTACGTCATTACGGAAATCACGTCGTTGAAATTTTTGACCCAGCCTTTTGCCCGCTGACGATTGATTTGAAACTGAGAGCATTATAATATAAACAGTGAAATATATATTATATTGAAGTGATAAATCACTTGACTATCTACCCATCATAAATCCACATGCATGGGGAAGTCTGTATTCCAATCCAGTGCAATACGACCGTATTCCACTCTGCTGACATCACAACATAACCCTATTTTATACCACAGGAAAGCATATAATATATATTTATAATTTATATATATATTATGCCCTAGTGGACATGCATTGTGAGTTTCATTAATGATTATAAGACCTTTTGTGTTAATGGTGTTGTGTAACCTTCAAATAGGATGATAGGGGAGCTTTTTATATTAATGATGGCGACAAGTGTACAGTAAACAAATGGTGACAAAAACAATTAGTGATATATATATATTCATGGAAAATTAGCAGCTCTTTTTTAAGTTTTAATCAGAGTAAGCAATTTCCACATCCAACAAGAATTGTAGAAATACCAATGAAATATCTACATTGTATATGGGCATGTACGTCTATATAGACATTTACGGCATTTGGGTTAAAACACAGAGCTTATTAAACCTATCAGACTAGGTCACGCCACAAGTAGGAAAGATGTATCCAGGAATGGCTTGGCTCCAATATGCAATCAATTTCAATCTAGAGAGCAATTCCATTAATTTGGAAACTCTGCTTTAATTTGCCAGACTCTTCTGATTTTGAGCATTTCCGAAACAGACTCCGCATGTATGAATAACACAAGAAATCTATAAAACAATGTTTGGGAGGCAACAGGTTTTAAGTTAATGCTAGTGAGTTCTAGTCTTCTTTTATTCCTATCCTCATTCTTAGTGTTAAAAATATCCTGAGTGTGAAAGTTTATTTTTCTTTTTAATATTAGTGTAAAAATCGATCCAATTTTTTTTTTCCTTTTTATTCATGAAAAAAATATCATTTAAGAATTTCCTTTTCCATAGTGTTTACTATTCCTCTGTGTTAAAAAAAAAGAAGTTTTTCTTCCTTTTTACTTATGTAAAATTTATCCTTTTTATAAGTGTAAAAAATTGTTTACCAGTAGTTTTCTTTTCCAATGTGTAAAAATTCATCCAACTTGTTTTGTTTTTCTTTTCATTGGTGAACAAAAATCATGTATATGTACCCAACTAATTTTTCTTGTACTTTTTTAGCTCATGTAAAAACAAGTTGTTTTTTCAACAATACTTTTTATGGGGGGCTTGATGTCCAATCATTGTGCAGGCTTTCAACACTTTTGTTTGATGTGGTGATGCTTATTGTAATAGCCTCTGAAAATTGCTGCTTCTTTATCATTCTTACTCCCTTAGTAGCATGTAATGTGTAATAAATGTCCATTTCAATAACTGATAACATGGAGTCAAGTATGTACATATACCATGTTGATATCAGAGCAATTATTGATAACACGTGGCAAAACCCATAGCTCCCAAGTCTAGAATGATTTGGGCCATGGAAGAATATTTCGGAACAATGATGTTTTTTTTTTTTTTCAACACTTAATCTAATTTGTTCTCGTTACCTTTGTAACAACAGACTACTTTATTAGTATCACTTAGCACTGATTTGAGAGAAGCAGCCTCCAAAATATAGAGTGAGGACGCGGTAGTGGTCAAAACCAACAGCAGAAATCATATCCATGCATAGTTCAAAAACTTTAAATGACTTCAAGAGATTGCTTTGCTACATGAGCATATATATATATATATTAAGTACCTTGTTGAGCGAGATGACCTGTATCACATCGTGGGTGGCTGTGAGCAGTGTGGGGGTAGGCTTCTCTTCTGAGGGGGTGGGGTTTAATGTGGCGGGCTCTGAGAGCAGCGGGCTTGACTGCTTCTGCTCATGGGGCAGATCCTGTTAACAACAGAAAATTAATATATTTGTTTTAAATTGACCAATAATTATATAATTTTACATAATACGAATCGGGGAATGTTAGGATTAATTTAAATGAAACTGAAAGTCTTTAAGATGACATACCCATATCAAACTATTGCCAGCCTTGTGGAGGAAAAAGGCATACATTTTTTTATACATGTCTTTACCAACAACAAGTGACTTTAACCCTACGTCTACTGGTGACAATGATACAAAGTGATAATAACCCTAAATCTATTGGTGTCACGACGCTTCATCTACTGGTGATGAAAAAAAGAACTGACTATAAACCTACATCTACTGGCCGCAACGACAACAAGTGGTTATAACCCTACGTTTACTGGAAATGATGACAAAAAGTGACAATAACCCTACATCGTCAGGCAAAAAAGAAAACAAGTGACTATAGATTTATGTCTACTGGCAATATGCAGGAAGGAGAGTTCACAATATTTACATGTTTTAATATGGGGGAGGTGACCTTTAACGGCTTGACCGCCATTCTTTCCAGGTTGTCATCACGCCTGAAATACAGAACAAAGTTACATTATTTCAACACATCAGCCAAGTATTTTTGAGTTATACAAGTACTATATGTTGATGTAAAAAGATCCAAAATGTATGCTACTAGTATGAGGATGAATCCAAGAACCTATCGTTAGCCAGTCAAGCTTGGGCAGCCTCCAGCCTTTAATCAGGTGAATAAGTAGAATTAAACAGAGGCTGGGAAAGACAAAGTACCTAAGATCTCCTATTTCCATGCTAATGAGGTGACATAATTTTAAAGATCTTTCCTGGTATTTTCAAAGACCTTTTCACAGGTTTGTATACTGACAGCCTCTTAGAGATGCAAATGAATGCATAATTTCCTTTTAAATGTTAAGAGGTACAAAATTATTAGACACCAGTCAGAATAAGACCTTTACTGCCCCACAGTCAGGATTAGACCTTCACTGCCACGTCCTTGAAGTACTTCTTGTCACTACATGTACTTATATCTTGATCCTGTCACCATGATCAGAAATACTGTTTTTATTCAGAGGTTTAAAGGTTATTATCTTATATACAAAAACTAAACTAAATCATATTCTAATGTCTAATTTAAGCCATATTTCTTGGAAATTTCTCCTTTAAAGATTATAAAGAAAGAATATAATCATGATTATTCAGCCATTTTCCTCTATTAGCAATTCTTTAGCTGAAAATATCAATAGTTCAGACGCCAAGTGATTGGCATTGCAGCTGCAATAAACAAACAATCAAAACATCTGACAAATATTTTTTGAAGGAAGTAATTACGCCGACGTCAATATTGTTCCAGAACCTTCACTTCATGCAGAATTTGACATGGAACAGCTTCGATTGCTAAGATGCATGTCTACAAGAACAGCAATTACATCGAGAATGACTTATTAAAGGGACTCGCTCATTTTATTTTTGTGCTAATGCATCTGAAAACACTTATGTCATAACTATTTTACTCTTTGATAGCGAAATGGTAAAAAAAAATACACAAAGTTAAAACTAACACTCTGGTTTAAGTAGGGTATGAACCAAAGCCAGTAGAGTCAAGGAAAACATAGAAAACTGATATAAAAACCTCACACCCACAAGGAATCACACATAAACATAAGTCTTTTGTTGAATAGCGTTACTAACGTATTTCAAAATTGTGGACTTCAAAGACAATATTTGAGCATATATCAAGATTTGTTGAAGGGTTCCAACTGTCAGTATCTTAGTTGTGAAACTAGATTTGGTTATTCAAAAAAGGGCATATTACAAAAATATGAGCAATCAGTCCCATTTCCACCAAAATGTGCAAAAAAAATATTGTGAAATGCAGGCATCCTAGTCATGGCAGTATCAATTAGCCAGATTTTTTTGAATATATTTATATACTATTTCTTAAGTATGTTTATGTAAATCATGGTGCCATATTGTCACCTTAAAGCTGCACTCCCACTGATTGACTGTTATGACAACTTTTTAATTTTTTGTCTTGGAATGAGCCAATTTTTGCGTAAATGTCTGGAAACCCGTGATTCAAGACTGCTGACAAAAGATCAGTTTGAAGTAATCATATTTAGCTTAGAAAATAAACATTTTATGGCTAAATTCTTACAAATGCTTCAAGAAAAATGAGTTTTCGGCATAAAATTGACTGATTAAGATTAAGAATAAGATTAATTCCAACACAAGTCAAAATTGTTGGAAATACTGGCTGGATAGAACAATTAAAGAAATCAAGTGGAACGTGTTTCACTGCAAGGAAATGTGCCAATGGATGGACCCGTGCAATGATGTGACGATGCATGTGTTCCTATATAGCCTCAACTTCATTTTGTGAAGCAGAGATATAAACAGAAAAGAGTAACGTTCCTGTTTCACTGAGTTCTCTTTAAGTCAAAACCTGTTAGCTACGCTCCCTGAACATACTCATAAAATTAACTCCTATTTTTTGTAAGGCGTTTCAATACTTTGCAACATAAAATGCACATCCATTTTTTGTAACATGCTTTTCAATTATTGGCAATAAATGCCGCAGCTGTTTATAGAGTTTTGTTTGTACTTCTAGTGTTTTCTGTAAGCATTTAGAGGTAGAATATATTAACGAAACAACTATTAAAATTTCTGCTCTTTAACATAATACAAACAAATTCTTTGCAAACTGAAAATTCTTGCAAATTCAGAAAAATATTGTTTGAATGCCTAAATTTTGCTGGAAAAATAATATGAATTGGGGTAATTAAACATTTGGAAAACATTTGGGAAAACAATTTGGATATTGATTTTACTATTCCCACCCACCTCATAAGTTTTTATCATCTACCCACCTAGTGGGTTTTATGCTGAAAATAATGCATTGCACACACTATCAGTTGGAATAATTGGATTCTTAGGCCACAACTAATCAATTGTTAGTTTCCTACCAACAATTTCAGGTGTGGGCACTGGTAGGTTGTTTTTATTTTTACTTTCTATCCCCTTATTTCTGTACTGAAAAATTCAAAAGAAACGATAACCACTGGAGGTTGAAGGGGGCATGATACAGGTTGTTGCATTTTTTTAAATGCATTATTATGTTGAAATTCTTTGACTTTAATTATTGAAACAAAAAAACATGATTTGTGTGCAGATAAAAAAAAATATCAGTCTTTGTAAAAGATATTTTTTATGATTACTGGTAATAGCTTACTCCGCCACAAATTTACTCATTAAAAGAGCGCAAAAAAATTGCTTTTTATCTGTACACAAATCATTTGCTTATTTGTTTGTTTTGATCACTCAAGTGAAACGAGTTAAACATAATAATGCATTAAAATGAAAAATAAAATAAAAATGCATTAACCTATATTGTGCCCCTTCAAAGAAAAAAAAGGGTAGCTGGTATTATGTTGAGTCAGTCGTGGAAGTGCTAAACCATTTTTTTTCATAATTTTGTCCTTAAGTATTAACTTTATTTTTCCATCAGTTTTCCCTAGAAAAAAACGCACCCAGTTTCCAGACAGCCTGTGAGGAGTGTTTCATTTCCACATGCAGAACATGTACGATATTGTGCGGTCTTGATGGACATGTTTCCTTGACAACGTGTCTTAATTTTTAATTAGATCTGACAGTAGATTTAATAGAAAGCAAGAAATGTCGGCTTTTCAGAAATAATATGAAACGTAAACAATCATGATTCCGGATATATCTGATAAAATAAATTTATTTTCTCTAGGTGTGTCTACAAATAATTATTAGGATTTTTTTTTTCTGAATATAGTTTTCTGTCAAGCGGTTTTTAATAATTAGGTTTCAGAGTGGTTCAGAGATGTAGATGACTGCTTCTCATATAAAAGGCTGGTTAACGCCCCATTTTCTTGGCATCTCAAAAAGAGCACCTGTACTGCATGTCCCAATTATATTTTTTATACATGCTTATAATTAAGATAAAAGGAATTTACATAGTATGAACTAGATATATGTACATTTATTTAGAAAGGCTGAACCATTGTCAAACAGATTCAGAAATAATGAGCATAACACTTGTATAAAAAATAATATTAATCAATTTTGATGATGTGCATACCGAATAAAGCTTAAAAAGAACGCTTAACGCATACAATACTCAAAATCCCCTCAATACCGCATACTTTTAAGTTTAATATATCTTCATGCAGTTTGAAAAGAAATATTTATCATTAGTTTACCATGTGTTTTTTTTTTATAATTGAATTTTCAATAATCATAACAAAATATATCTTTCATGAAAAAATATTTTTATTTAATGATAAGCTTACTTTTATATCAATTCATTCTAGCTTGGTTGCAGAAAGAGATGATAAAATCAATGTGCAGTACTTTTCTGAGTTACTTAACAAGTGCTGTATATAAAATTTCCATTCTAAAAGGCCTATAGTGGTCAGAGTTTAAACCCATAACTTCTAAGGTGAGAGGCTCACACCTGCAACCACCAGTACCCAGCCTACTTATAATAACAGTTTTGAGTCTGACGTCTTACCGTAAGAGAACAAACTTGATGACTTGTGTGGTGATGCCTTTAATAATTGCCGAGGCATTTAGGTGGCTCCTCCCATACAGGACATTTCCATTCACCTGAAAACAAAAAAAGAGTAGAGTCAAACAGTTAAGATAAAGCTGATTTCAAGGCATACCACACTGAAATTGGTTTATGCAGGGCAGATTTTGACCACCTCTGACTGATTTCAGAAAAACCATAGTATAATACTCACAGTGCATACCATTCCTCACTATATACATGATTTGGTTAAAACTGGGAGTATGTGTGTTGAACAATCACTTAAATCTGTTTTATTTCAGCAAAAGAAACATAACAAGAGCTCTGCCAAGCAAATACCCAAACTAGTCTGTTTTTGTTCATTCAAAGAAGGGGCATAAAAAACAATAAAAAAGCCTCAGTGACCTTGCTGTACATGATTTGACTATTGTCTCTGGCAACATATGTACCAAGTTACAGTACAATATCTTTAACTTCTTTAAGTTATGGCTTACGTTGAACTTATGCACAACAACCCCAGACAAGCAGAGTCCAAGGACATCAAATTATACCAACTTTTTTTCTTAAAAAAAAAACAAAACGAGAGTTCAAAACTTTTTTTCATTGTTTTTTTTTTCATCTGAAAACCATCTGAGGGAATGCCGCTTAACATCACATGAACTGAAATAAGTTTATTGGACATGGAATGTCTGCAAATAGCAGATAAATGACAGGAAATCTGACAACTCAACATGTGAAATAGACACATTAGCAAAGGAACTGTCGTGCAAATGTCACATAAAATAGTTAGTTTCAACCATTTTCAACATTCCCCATTCTCCCCCAAGTATGAAATGGAGAAAAAGCTAGAACAGAAGCAATTGACTCGTGTTTTCGCTCCGGCTGCTTGTATAAGTTATCAAATCAATCGTATACAGTCCTGGTTTTTTTTCGCAAAGATTAATCCTGCTTTCCCCTGAGACCGACCTTGAAGAAACATTCAGATGGCCTCGAATATGTTAACAGATAATATATTAAAAGCATCTACGATTTCACCTCGAACATGTTTACAAATAAAACATTGAAAGTTGTATAAGGAGCATTGTGAAACTTGCCATTATAGCAGGATTTTTTATTTTGACAATGACATTTGTTCAATAGGATATACGGTTAGTGGACAAAACTTATATAGGTAAATGTTTTTCTCTTGGATTCAAATATTCTGACCATTTCATAAAGATAGGATGAAAATTTAAGTTATGAAAGAAAAAAATGAACTTGTGCATTAGGATTTGTGTTTGACTCTTTATATTGGAAACTAGCAAGTGAATTTAGTTGTTGTTAACTAATTTTATACGTTTTATATGCATTGTTTATGAAGGGGATTTTTTTTTCTTTTTAAGATTTGACCTAGTGACCTAGTCTTTTACCCATATTCATACTTGTTGAAAAAATGCAGACAAGTATTCTGAACAAGTTTCATACTCACAATTGGATGAAAACTATTGAATTGATGACATGGAATAATAACTTGAACACAGACTTGTTCCCCTGCCCAGTTTTAGCCAATCCATAACCTGTTATCTTTTGTTAAAAAATCTGGCTTAAAAGGATCGGTTCATTACAACATTTTCCAATTCTCAAAGTGTGTGTGGGTGGAAAATTCCAAATAATTACTGGCAGTGAAACACTATGTGGCTTTGCAAAATGGAGAAAGGCTTACAAAGCAGGCATACTTTATTTTGATGTAATAATAACCCCAAGAGATTAAAACTAATATAGGAGCATGGCATCTGATAAATTCCTAGTGGATGATTTCTGTGAAATAAGCAAATAATTGTAGGGAATCAGTAGTTATAACTGAGTTAGCATCTATCAGTAACATTAAACTTTTTCCACAGAGGGGCTTTGAATTTTTACATAGCCAAAAATGTTTTGAAATGGGATATCAACTTTCAACTATGATTCACTTAATATTACTGATTTAAAAGCTGGCATCAAAGGACAACAGAACTAGGTTTGGAATTCAGAAACAAATACCAGACAAACATTTGCCAAAATTCCCCCCCCCCCCAAAAAAAAAATGCATTTAGGGCCTCCCAGAAAATCTTAACCACAACCTATTTATTTTATCCCCCAAGCAGCTTATCTTAATCAAATATATTTCTTGCAAAAAGTCCATGAATTCCAAAATGGCTATCAAAAGCCCAATTTTTAGCCCATTTATATTTTATATAATATCATTTACCTCCATTGATTAGTTCTGGATCATATTTTTTCTAGTCCATAATATCTTTTAAGGCCCCGTTAGCAACATTTATTTCTTACCAGTCCACAAAATGCAAAATTGCCCTCAGAAACATCCACTTTATTCTTTACCTCCAGTAGCTCATCTCCGACCATGATATTTCCATCATGTGCGGCGGCACTCTCGGGCTGTATTCCCGCCACAAACACGCTCATCGTGTTGCGATCCTTGTTGCCTGCAAGACTGATTCCGAGCCCGCCAGACCCTCGTGTCAGTTCCACCAATAACAACTCCCCGTTCAGGTCACCATAGCGACGCTGGATACGCTCTAAAAAAGAAGAAGAAATGTCATTTAATAATACTTTTTTGGTAGCTTATGTGTTAAAACAATTAGTTTTATAAGCTTCCAAAAAACACATGGTTTTGTCGATACAGGGAACCTTATTCTGTTCTCTGAAAGTTTGAATAATACAATTAGATAGATTAGGAAATCATTTAAAAATCTTACATTTGTCAGAATATGTTTCCGAACTTTGGGCAAACTGCTGAATTAAATTTAACCCACTTATTAAAACCAATTAATGCGATTAAATGGAATTTTGGTGGTCGTTTTCTTCAGACACATAATAACTGATTAATTCAGAATCCGTCCAGCGACCCATTTTACGGACATTGCGTAAACACTAACTATTAAATGGTCTTTAAGTCTGAAATGCTCTGAACATAATAACTGCTTCTGGAAGCAATGTCTAAACCCCTGGCAATAATTCACCAGAAAGTACTCTTCAACCAAACCTGACTGATTCTACAAGGATTCTGTACTAATGAGCAATGCGTTTAATTTCTTACACAATTCACTAATAACTACCTAGTGGAATATACTGAATATCTTTCCAGATCTTAAAGTTTACCCAATATAATTGTATATACATATATATATATGTGCATATATTCAATGCTTTGTTCTCAGAATATATCCATATACAGTCGAAACTCGATGGCTCGATATTCTAGGGACCGGCCAAAGTACTTTGACCCTCGAGAATATCGAGCCAAGCGGGATTGCTTACAGAATGTTATTTTTTTCATTTGTTACATAAAGTCTTATTTACCTCGTTTGTTATTGGCTACGCTATCTCCCCAAGAGAAGGAAGAGTATTTATTGGGCATAGTTACGCACCCTAAATTTCGTAATATGACTTATTCGATTATTAGAAAATATCATTTCATTTTTTATTTATAATAAAAATACATTTATGCGAAAACAAGCAATTGTAAACAGTGGGTAACACAAACCTAGCTTAAAAGTTATATCAATATGCATAGTAATTTAGGGATGGATAACAATTAGAGACATAACTTAAAGTGATGGCATGTTTATTCAAACTGTTAAACCATTTAAATTCGATAATAATTATAATATCAGTCAAGCAATTTTAATCGATTAGCGCCTTGTGCTAAATGAAGCCAATCAAACAAATCAAGGCGTGAGATTCTTAACTGAACCCGCGAAAATGACATTGACCCAAGCAACCAAATCAAAGTGTGAAATTCTTGTTTGGGACCGCGAAAACCACTTCGAGCGTGGAGAAATATCGACCCTCAAGATATCGAGCCATCCGATCGAAATTTATATGAACAAACAGTAAATAAAAATCGGTCCTTTTAATTTGGTTCGAGCCAACGAGGATATCAAGCCATGAGATATCGAGCCAACCAGTTTCGACTGTACAGTAAAACATTGTTGACTCGAATTTCCTGGGACCAGGGAAAACACCTCAAGTCTTGAAAAATTCGAGCCAAGTGGGATTTTTTACCTTCAGTATAAAGAAATCAGTATATATTTATTTATATATTTATTTCAAGCCAATGAGGAATTTGAGCCACAAGCGAATTTGAGCCAACGGGGTTCGACTGTAGTACACTTCTTCATATAAGCAGGAAGAACCTTACCCACTTAAACAGACACAATAAACCACTTAGCTAACTTTCCCATTTACATACTAAACAATTAGGCCAAATATTTCTTGACTAAAACTCCGCGAGTCGGATGTGTCGCCTGACGAATTATTTACTGTCGACATTATAGGTGTTAGATTGGCATTTTATTCATTTATAGACAATGATGTTGCCATTTAACTTTCAAGTGTAGGTGGCTTACAAGATATGCCACGGACAAAACCTAAGCATGAAAATTAACAAAGGGAAATAACTCTAAAAATATGGCAGCAAGAGTTACGGTTCTTATGCACTGCACTTGCCCTCAATGAGATCTATCTAGCTATGAAGTTTCAAGTTGATACCTCTTATATTCTTCAAGATATGCCCCGGACAAAACTTTAAGCATGAAAATTAACAAAGAGCAATAACTCTAAACATATAGATGCAAGAGTTACGGTTTTTGTGCACTGCACTTTCACTCAATCAGATATACCTATGGAATAAGTTTCAGGTTGATACCTCCTATAGTTTACGAGATATGCCACGGACAAAACCTAAGCAAGAAAATTAACAAAGGGCAATAACTCTAAAAATATGGCAGCAAGAGTAACAGTTCTTGTGCACTGCACTTGCCCTCATTGAGATCTATCTAGCTATGAAGTTTCAAGTTGATACCTCTTATATTCTTCAAGATATGCCCCGGACAAAACTTTAAGCATGAAAAATAACAAAGGGCAATAACTGTAAAACTAAGAAAGCAAGAGTTACTGTTATTGTGCACTGCACTTGCCCTCCATGAGATCTATCTACATATGAAGTTTCAAGTTGATAACTCTTATATTCTACAAGATATGCCCCGGAAAAAACTTTAAGCATGAAAATAACAAAGGGCAATAACTCCAAAAATATGGAAGCAAGAGTAACAGTTCTTGTGCACTGCACTTGCCCTCAATTAGATCTATCTACATATGAAATTTCAAGTTGATACCACCAATAGTTTAGGAGATATACCCCGCCGCCGCCGACAAAAGTAACGCCTATATGTCGTCTTTTCAGGCGACACAAAAAGGGGGCTATTGAAACCATCATGCCAAGCAGAATTCATAACCAATCTGCAATTCAATTTAAGGCTCTGATAAGATTATTACCTACATTTACTGTCAAAGAAATCGGCCTATATCTGCCTCCAATAAGTACCATGCATGCTTAATTATTAAGACTTGCAGATTTACAACTTAACATACATTTCTTCATTATTTGGTTCCCTGTCTGTAGAAAACCCATTGTTATCTTTTTTTGTCAAACCTAAATTACTAAGAGAGACTGTACTGACTTCAGTTGCTTCACATGTTCCATCTTAAAAAAGTTTTTTTTAATACGTTATGTTTTAACTATTCCTTAAAATATCCTACTGTTGCATAAATGCATGCTTAGAACACAACCGCCATTTTCAGCCAATGAAATTTCAGATAGGCCATCATTAAGTTCTCGGCTTAACATACATTTTCCACCCATGAAATTGCAGATAAGCCATAAGTACTAAGGCTAAATTATTAAGAATTTCAACCTGCGCGGGTGTTTAAAAGGTTCGGCCTACGCTAGGCTCACTAAGCCCATTCTTATTCATTAAGATTTTACTTCATTTCATCAAACAATTACATAAAACGTACCTTCTGTTATATTATTTCAAATAAACCATTTAAAATCTAAAAGGCTATTTAGTATAGATTATGAAACAAATGAGACACTTTCTTAAACAAGGGGCATAACTCAACAATATTTTAACCAGAGTGTTGACACCTGCTACTAATATGGAAATGTATGCTTATTGACATTATTGACAGGTGTACTAAGTTTCATTTGTATCTCTAGAATAAATTCCAAACTATGGGGGAATGTTATTAATGATTTGCTGACTGACATCACTGATGACATAAGAAAGTCACAAACAATGCCATGCCATTATCTCGCCTCTTACATGATCGAGCTAAGAGTGTACCACATGACCCCCTTTGAATACATTTGATAACAATCTGACAACCTTTGAATTATTTCAGCATCACTCAAGAATGTAAACAATACACTGTTGTTGATGGCAAAGCATACCCGAACCCACCCAACAGTGCAAAAACATTAAAAAAACACTACCCTATCATACATCCGTCAAATGCCAGAATAAACATACAAAATCTGAGAAAAATCTCAGACACAACCCAATGTCAGCAATAAGTGTGTACATGCAATGCTGTATTTCCCATACACAGAATGATGTTTAGCCAAAAAAAATATAAGAAGTTTTTTTAAAACATTACTTAAGGTGTGCAGTGTACAATGATGTGAATTTTGAGTGGCAGGGGACTACAGGTGTAATGTTTTGGAGGTTAGTTTTCTATGTAGGGAACAAACATGTCAAAATTATACTCAACCTAATATAACGTAAAAGCTTTTAAGGCTGTAAACTATAGCAACTTTGGTCATTTCAAGTCCAATTTGAGTTGAAATAAAAAAAAACCAGAAATACTTACTGCAATAACTTTATCAAAAATTATGTTTCTGTCATTTATTTTTGATATTTAGCAATCAGCAGCCAATGCACTATCAAGTGATACCAACATTATGATTTTAATCATATTTTATTGCATGACATTACATTTACACAATATATGATGAGGAAACGAACACAGAAACAGAAACAGAGCAACACTTCTTTTGCAATAAAGCTTGCGTTCATATAAAAAAGACATGCAAAGGGTTCGGGCCACAAGTTTTTCCAACATTGGCAACAGCCCTTTCCCAAAATTCTATACAGTCACCAGGCATAATAGATTTAACAATGTGGCTAGTGCATGGTTAGATAAAATACCAGTTTATATTTGTACATCAGATACGAAAACACAACAAACTTTAAACTTTTTCAACAATTATTTAAAATTCACAAAAATAACAGTGTATAAATGCATTTCCCATAATGCATCACCATCTTTGCTAAAATGACATTTTTGTAGCTTACTCCTAATAAACATAATAGTACATAAATATTGAACTTAATTTCTCTTACAGGCTGCAAATCTTGTGCCAGTATGCCAGTGTGTTATATATTATAATCTAATAAAACTCCGTTTCCTCATCTAATGTAATAAACAAATGGCATATGGTGGTTATTACTTTACCAGTCAAAAATAAGCTTCTATCTCAGTGCAATTTCTTCATAACATAAAAATAAAACAGCTATCTAGATAAAACATCATTATAGCTTTAATACATGGACAACATGTATCCTTGCTTTACTGTATGTAATTAGACAGTGTTTTTTTTCAAGCCATTAACAATAAAAAAAATCTTGATTTGTAAATATCAGGGCTTTTTCTCTCCTTTTCTCAATTAATCCTACTGTTATTTCTTGGAAACTAGTATTATGCCTTAATTGAATATAAGATAAACTCCAAAATGCATGCGCAAAAAATCAGCAACAAATGGGATTATTGAAAGCCATTAACAATAAAAAAATCTTGATTTGTAAATATCAGGGTTTTTCCTCTCCTTTTTCTTAATTAATCCTACTGCTATTTCTTGAAATCTAGTATTATGCATTGAATATGGGATAAACTCCAAAATGCATGTGCAAAAAATTGATGGGATCATTGAAAGGTTAACCTCATGGAAAACAAACCACTTTTATCAATTTGATTGTTGTTTTAATACTCCCACACAAGTTTGGTTCTGAGAAAATATTTAGAATCCCTGATTTATTTGTTCTAAGCAGAGTATTCAAGATCATTTATTTAGGTAGTTTTAGCTTTCTCTGCTTTATGGTTTCATGTCTCTGGGCAATTTGATGAATTTGTTTCATTTGCTGGAGACAGGAAAATCTGAAAGAATATTTACCAATTGTTTTATTGTAAGGATAAAAAGCTTTGGCACCAACCCTTTTCTGCATATTCTGTTTTCTTTATGCCTCTGTAGGGCACAATTGTGGAGTCATTCTACCTTAGTATGGTACCATTGTGGAGTCATTCTACCTTTGTATGGTACCATTGTGGAGTCATTCTACCTTTGAAGGATACCACTGTGGGGTCATTCTGCCTTTGTAGGGTACCATTGTAGAATCATTCTATCTTTGTAGGGTACCATTGTGGAGTAATTCTACCTTAGTATGGTACCATTGATGAGTCATTCTACCTTTGTAGGATATCATTGTGGAGTCATTCTGCTTTTGTAGGATATCATTGTGGAGTCATTCTACCTTTGTAAGATATCATTGTGGAGTCATTCTACTTTTGCAGATATCATTGTGGAGTAATTCTACTTTTGTATGATATAATTGTGGAGTCATTCTTCCTTTGTAGGGTACCATTGTGGAGTAATTCTACCTTTGTAGGATAGCATTGTGGAAACATTCTACATTTTTAGGGTACCATTGTTGAGTCATTCAACCTTTGTAGGATATCATTGTGGAGTCATTCTACCTTTGCAGGATATCTTTGTGGATTTATTCTACTTTTGTAGGATATAATTGTGGAGTCATTCTTCCTTTGTAGGGTACCATTGTGGAGTCATTCTTCCTTTGCAGGATATCATTTTGGAGTCATTCTACTTTTGTAGGATATCATTATGGAGTCCTCCTACCTTTGTAGGATATCATTGTGGAGTAATACTACTTTTGTAGGGTAACATTGTGGAGTCATTCTACAATTGTAGGATATTATTGTAGGTTCATTCTACCTTTGCAGGATACTATTGTAAAGTCATTCTACCTTAGCAGGATATAATTGTGGAGTCATTTTACCGTTGCAGGATATTATAGTGGAGTCATTCTACCTTTGCAGTATATCATTGTGGAGTCATTCTACCTTTGTAGGATACTTTTGTAGACTCATTCTTCCTTTGCAGGACACCATTGTGTGGAGTCATTCTACCTTAGCAGGACATCATTGTGGAGTCATTCTCCCTTTGTAGGACACCATTGTGGAGTCATTCTCCCTTTGTAGGACACCATTGTGGAGACATTCTTCCCTTGAAAGACACCATTTTGGAGTCAATCTACCTTTGTAGGCACCATTGTGGACTCATTCTCCCTTTGTAGGACACCAATGTGTGGAGTCATTCTACCTTAGCAGGACATCATTGTGGAGTCATTCTCCATTTGTAGGACACCATTGTGGAGTCATTCTTCCCTTGAAAGACACCATTTTGAAGTCAATCTACCTTTGTATAACACCATAGTGGACTCATTCTTCCTTTGCAGGACACCATTGTGGAGTCATTCTTACTTTGCAGGACACCATTGTGTGGAGTCATTCTTCCCTTGAAAGACATCATTTTGGAGTCAATCTACCTATGTAGGATATCATTGTGGAGTCATTCTTACTTTATAGGATATCACTTTGGAGTCATTCTTCCTGTGTAGGATATCATTTTGGAGTAATTCTACCTTTGTAGGATATCACTGTGGAGTCATTATACCTTTGTAGGATATCACTGTGGAGTCATTATACCTTTGTAGGATATCACTGTGGAGTCATTATACCTTTGTAGGATATCATCGTGGAGTCATTCTACCTTTGCAGAATATCATTGTGGAGTCATTCTGCCTTTGTAGCATATCATTGTGGAGTCATTCTACCTTTGCAGAATATCATTGTGGAGTCATTTTACCTTTGCAGAATATCATTGTGGAGTCATTATACCTCTGTGGAATACCATTTGTGCAATAGCAGATTCGTTAGACCTTGGTAAGGCGCCATAGTGGATTCATTCTACTTTTGTCAATGTATTCATTTACCTTTTGTAGGGTTCCATACCTATGCGAAAAAGATTAGAACATTTTAAGAAATGTCCATGAATGATTCTTGAACAGTGTGCAAGAACCGTACTTGAACTACTCTTAAAGTGTGCAGGAACAATTCAAGTACATTTTAAGAAATGTTAAATTGGACAAATTTTAAGAACAGTTAGTTCTTAAAATGTAACAGTTCCAGAACTGCATTTTAGGAACAGATCTTGAACAATTGTTCCTACAATATAGTTCTTAAACTGAAACTGTTACATTTCAAGAACTAGAATTGTTCCTGCACACTTAAAGAGTAGTAAAAGTACAGTTCTTGAACAGTTCAAGAACAATTCATGCACATTTCTTAAATAGTAGTAAAAGTACAGTTCTTGAACAGTTCAAGAACAATTCATGCACATTTCTTAAAATGTTCTTATCATTTTCTAGTGGTTCTTGTACACGTTAAGAATAGATCAAGTACAGATCTAGAAATGTTCTTGCATGGATTAAAATCTTGAAATCTACCCAGTACATTCCTGACTAGATGTGATAACAATTGTTAAACGATAACGTTTTAGGAACAAATCTTGAACAATTGTTACATTATAACTTTCTTGTTTAAAATGTCAACCACTATTATGAAAGAAATAGTCAACAAGAAAATTGAAAACACTTTCTTATAAGCTCCAGTTTTAGGTAACCAATTTCAATTCTTCATGAAAAGTAGATTACTTTTCTTAATTAAGGAGTAGTCATTTAAAACAAACATATTATTATACATTACAAAATCAGCTATTCTTTCATACAAATATATGTTGTTGGTTACATTTCTAAAAGGACAAATACTCAATTGCACTTTTTGATACATAACTGTTGGCGAATGTCTTCAACTTTTGTTCCTGTGATACGCACAGAACGAGATAAAAGATACTGCTTCTGTTTTACCACAATGAACATTTTTTTCATTTATGATTATGTATTAAAGTTACAAGTATTGCTCACATTTTACTGCGCTTATGCTGTATGAACGCAGTAGGGTAAGAAAGCAAATGACCCAAGATGCTCTAACATGCTTTATGAAATTTGCTCACATGCCCTACTGCGCTCTTACAGCATAGACGCAAGTAAAACTGTTATCTCTCCTTAATTATATCATTATATTTTTCAAACATGTACTTTTAACCAATGTGCATAAAACATGGATAAAAAGTTCAAACTAACACAGTTGATAAAGTTATTGTATTTAAGAAACAAAAAGTATGCACCTGTACATTAATGGTTCTTAAAGGTAATTCTGGAGTTTAAATGCATAGTTATTAATGACTTAATTTTTTGCATCAGCGCGCCAAACTCAGTTTTGTATTTACTGATAAAAGTTAGTCATACAGTTGTTATTTTGATTCTAGAACGACAGCGTATTAATTGATCCACATTTATCATTTTCCATGTATCGAGCTTCTTTAGTCCAGCAAATTACTTATCCATGTCAGTGACGTCAAGTGTTTGATGAGAATAACATGAACTATTCATGAATGACAATTTGGACAAATCATGTTCATGAACTCCCACTAAGTTCATGAACTCCTGCTTAGTAAATGAACTTGACAGTTCATGAACATTATTTTTTTCAAAATGTCATTCATGAACTAAATTCATGAATAGTTAATGTCATTCGACACAGGGTGATAATTTCATCATTACTACACATCCATTTATAACAGTTTTAATTTCTTATGACGCATATAAACACAATTAGTAAGAAACCATTGAATTGCTCATTTCAGTCCTTGACATTTACATCTAGTCTCTGTACCCAGGTCCCTTTTCCTTATACACTTGATGATGAAACGCATCTGCGAAAAGATTTTTTGCAGTCATTCTTTGCATGATTGTTTTTGTTGAAGTGGTCTTTTCTTAACTCTGGAAGCCTTTCGTTGTCTGAGACTTTGACATCCATCTTCCAACCTGAAAAATATTTCTTTTATTTATTTGTACTGCCAACATTTTCAAATAACTAACGGCCAGTTGGTTATCAAATCAGTGCGAATTAAGATTTCAATGTTGCAGGTATATAAATTAATGATAGCTTATTTAATTCTTTCGAACCCAAGAGCTCAAATTTATTGAGTCTGATTTTTTTTTAAAGATTCTCATTAGTGTTTGTCTGTTACATATAAAATCCACTCCACACATCCAACCATATTGTTTTCAAAACCAGAATGAAAATCTTACCATTTGCTTTAAAAAATAGTCTACTCACTGATGGATTTGACAATTTACGGCTTTGAATGTTTTTCTCCTTCACTGGTTGATTCTTTTGAGGACTGATGATTTATTTGTTAGCTCCTTTGGGTTGGCTAAAATAGACGAAACAACATTTCAGACACTTAACCATAATTTGCTTGCATAGTGGTTATTTAAAAGGTCAAGGGTTGGCAGCGATGCAAAAGTCCATTGAAGGACCAAAATTTAAAAATGTTAAAAAAATCAATTTCTTCTTAGTTTTGAGGTTCAATATTTAACAAGCATGATTCATACCCATTTATCCATTGCAACATGAGGAGCTGTAATTAGGATTTGAGCATATTTTATGATATAAGATTTTATCAGATTTCAAATCAAAAAGCTATATTGTCTTTAAACCAAAAGAGTATATTTGTGACTGAGTCGAAGTTATTGAAACTGTCCAATCAACAATGTCTTTGTTTTGATTGCAGCTATATTTAAAAAGATATTAACATATTTGTAACCCGGAAATGATCTCTCATCCACTACTTTTCATTATTAACCTGAAGAACTTTTTTTTTTATTTGACAAGATATAATAACGAACTCACTACATTGTTAAATAGGTAGTCTGGAGCATTTTGACATGAAAACAAAGTGATAATGTCAACAGACTTTTTAGAACAAATGTGAAAGTTTTTTTATAAAAAATATTAATATTCTATTGTAAAATTTGTTAACTCCCTACTAACATGTCGCCAAAAATATATGTTTCACTCCCCTAAAAGATCGTTCCTCAAAACAATAAAAACTTTTTTAAAGGTTTTAGTTTTTGACCTTCCCCACCCACTTTTGCATCGTTGCCGGCCCATTACAATTGATCCTTTTTCTCGACAAAAATAGCTTACCAACGTTAAGAAACAAATTTAAAAGCAGCTTTAATATATATATATATATATAAATTAAGTATTAGCTGAACGCTAGTCAAAAACAAGCATTTAACTGTGTTTCTACACAAACGTATTTCCTATGTTTGTCGCGAAAATGTATTACAACAAAACATATTTGCTCATTACTTCAAAATGTTGCTATGTTATTTTAAACAATAATATTAGCGTAAAAGATCGTTATAAAAGTTACTGAATTATACTCCTTACATCGCTTGAACTTACCTTAAATAAACGAAACAAGACATCAGTTTATTTGGCGCATTATTTCGACAAAAATGGCGGGCGTTCGAAACTATCTCCGCCAGTGAAGAGCGTTTCGTCTTAAATGCGTAACCGTTAGAATATAGTTATATAGCTACGTTAGAATATGGCTATAGTATTTTGTAAATATTATAATTAACCGGTTTAACGACTAATTAACCAGTGTTGACCACAGGTGCTCGTCACATTGCCTGGATACAGTAATTTTATATAAAATAAAATATTTTTTATATTTATTTATTTTTAATTTTTTTATGACAAGATAGTGAATATATGTCATTTTAAAAAATATTCCACATTTTTCATGAAAAAAAGTTACTAATAACTTGACAAAATCTTGACAAAAAAATAAATAAAAAATATAAATTACTGTATCCAGGCAATGTGACCAGCAATCCACCATGGCACCTTACATGATACATATGATATATGTGGTGTTTTAATTCAAATAAATTTAATTTTAATGTTCATGTTATTTGGATATGGAATTTCCTTTACGTTTGTTATTTTTTATTTATAATCTTTGGGTTTTACCTGGGCCAAATGTGTTACACTAAATGCACCAGCCAGTTGTAACCACAGCTACCTCAACTTCCTGCCTGACTTGCTGATGCAACTACTTGTTTTTGTACAAGTTTCCTTTCAAAGACATATGCAGAACATTTTAAGAACTTGCCATGTTCATAAGCTGTTCCTATGATGTTCCAAATTGTTTGAAAAGCACATTTCAAGAACATATTAAGAACATAAAAGTTCATAAACTATTCTTTAAATGTGCCAACTTGTCTTTATGAACAGTTCAAGAACATTTTAAGTGCAAACACTATTCATGAACTGTTCTTATATTGTGCTAGACTTTAATATAGAACAGTATTAGAACAACAATAGTGTTTAAAAAATTCAAGAACTGTTCTTAAAAAGTGTTCTTGAACTGTTCAAGTACAACTGTTCTTAAAAGTGATCAGTTACTGTTCTAGTACAGTTTTGCACAGTTCTTGAACAGTAATTAAACACAAGAACATCATTTCACAGAGGTTAAGTGCATTCATTAGACTATTGAATAATGCCATAGTGGATTCAACAGAAACAATAGTGAATTCATCAGATATTTGTAAAATGCCATAATGGATTAATTTGAGATTTGTATGATACCATAGTGGATTCATTAGACATTTGTAGGCTGCAATGTGGATTCATTAATCATTTGTAGGCTACCATTGTTGATTTAGTACACATATTCCTTAAAATGCAGCCACAAGAAACAGATTACACAATTCAATAATAAAGTCTTCTGTAAAGATATCAATATTGGAAAACAGCTTCCCAGAATTAATTTACTAATCTTCAACATGACCACACTGTTTATTAAGCCTTCATTTATAGAACACCATATTTACATTGTGCTCAAAGCTGTGTTTACTCAACACTCTAGACATCATGGTCCTATAGATATTGCAAAAATCTAAATTCCAGACAAGAAATTCCCTTAAGGCATAAGGCAAACAAACTTCATTGGTCCATGTTAATTTCTTCCCTTTTTTCTTCTGCAAACACTTGCTCAACTTTGAAAACATATGGCTATGGTTGTTTCCAACCATGTTTTTTTCAGTATTTTTTGGGAAATTACCTTAAACCATTGGAATCAGGTTTTTTGTGTAGTTTTTCACGTAATTCTGACTTCTTGGTTAATATTTATTTAAGTTGAAGATACTCAAATACCCTTTTTTACTTTTTTGTTGGTTTTGATAACTTCAATAAACAATGTAAAAGTATCAAACAGAACTTCAAGGATTTTTAGAAGAAAAAAAAAATTGGATTTTTTTCATTCAACATTTCAGAAAAAGCATCCAGATTGGCAATTGGAACATAACTGAATATATGCTATAAAACTGTGCCGAAAAACCTTTGGTTTTCCTGTGTCGTTTAAAGGTTCATTAAATAAAGTGTGAACAGAAAATATTGACACTTGCATGAAATTTTGTACCTTTAAAGAAGCTGGTACATTTCATGGAAATTGGGTTGAATACAAAAAGCAATGATTCTTGTGAAAGACCTTACTTCTAGGACAATCTTTTTTATAAAAGTGAAAAATAGGACATTAATATTGGTATCTGAGACTTCAACAGCAGCAACTGTTGTCAACCAAGCAATTAAGTTTGAAGGCAGTATGTCTAACAAATTAAATCAGGGTGCTCGAAACTTGTCACAAACATTCATCACTCTAATCCTAATTTGGTTTAAAAAAAATTAGTCTAACAACTTGAAGCTGACAATCGAAGAACACAAAAGGCTCTTTCTGAATATGACATCTGATCTCGTCATCACAATTTTGTGGGAGCATGAATATAGTTAATAATGTTATATGATCAAATTAAACTGGAAATTAAAGTAATAAAGAAAAAATTGTAAATAAGCATGACATTATAGAATTTATGGGTAGAAATGAGGAAATATGCTATCTTTTCTCTTTTCACTTTAACACAGCAACCACATCCGTCAAGCTCAGCGAGTGAATTGAAGAAGATTAGAGGTTGTTACTGGCATCTCCCTGCCAGCTGCCAACTGATGACATGGTCATGGCATGTCTCTACATAACCTGTCCTCCACTTGTCCAGGGCTAACAAGAACCGATGCTGTTATGCAAAGTCAGTAACTTCGTGAAATAAGCCAACTGTTTCTGAGGGGGAATCTCAAACACCTATACCACTTTTGGCACTTTTGGAGCCTATTCTTTCCTCTTTTTTTGGGGGGGGGGGGGGGGGGCAGGGGGTGATGCCCTATGTTGTGCCCCCTATAACATCAAATTCTGGATCCACCCCTGTTTCTTTTAAAGAGACAATTGTGTTGATGCATGGCAAGAGTGCAAATATGTGAAAGCAAGTATGTAGAGCCATGCGAGATTGAAGAGGCAAGTATGTAGAGGCAAAGCAAGTATGTAGAGGCAAGGCAAGTATTTAGAAGCAAGGCAAGTATGTAGAGGTAAGGCAAGTATTGCAGAGGCAAGGCAAGTATGTAGAGGCAAGGCAAGTATTTGGAGGCAAGGCAAGTATGTAGAGGTAAGGCAAGTATTGCAGAGGCAAGGCAATTATGTTGAGGCAAGGCAAGTATGTAGAGGCAAGGCATGTATGTAGAGGCAAGGCAAGTATGTAGAAGCAATGTAATTTGAAGAGGAGAGGCAAGTATGTAGATGCATTTGCTAGTTTGAAAAGGCAAGTCTAAAGAGACAAGTAAGTACAAGCAAGTTTGGAGAGGCAGGTGAAGAGGTAATGATACTAGCTTTTAGGTCTCCTCAATCCTTAATATGATGTTTGTCTTGTTTCAATGTAATTTAATAAAATAAAATAATGTTTAACCCTTAAGCTGCTGATGGCGATTTTAAAGGCTTTGCAAACAGCTTGGAACCAGACCAGACTCCGAGTAACTCGGCGCCTGGTCAGGTTCCAAGCTGTTTGCCACTCAGTCAATATATCCCCAAAGTTTTAAGTAAATTGAAAGAAATTTAGAATAAACCAGACGACATTTTTGAGCAGAAGACAATTTACCCAGCATGCAAAGGGTTAAACTAGAGGCAGGCATGTAGAGGTGAAGCCAGTTTGTAGAGATAAGTATGTAAAGGCAAAGCAAGTATGTAGAGGCAAGGCAAGTATGTAGAGGCAACACAAGTTTGTACAGGTAAGGCAAGTATAAAGCGGCAAGAAAATTTGTATAGGAGAGGCAAGTACATAGAGGTAAGGCAAGTCTATAGAGAGGCAAGTTTGTTGAGGCAAAGCAAGTTTGTAGTACAGGTAAAGGCAAGTATGTAGAGGCAAGGCAAGTATGTAGAGGCAAAGCAAGTTTGTAGAGGAGAGGCAAGTATGTAGAGGTAAGGAAAGTATGTAGAGGCAAACTAAGTATGTAGATCGAGGCAAGGCAAGTATGAAGATGCAAGGCATTAGTATGTAGAGGCAAGGCAAGTATGAAGATGCAAGGCAAGTTTGTAGAGGTAAAGCATTTTTGTAAAGGAGAGGCAGGTATGTAGAGGCATGGCAAGTATGTAGAGGTAAGGCAAGTATGTAGAGGCAAGACCAATATGTAGAGGCAATGCAAGTATGTAGAGGCAAGGCAAGTATGTAGAGGCAAGGCAAGTATGTAGAGGCAAGACCAATATGTAGAGGCAAGGCAAGTATGTAGAGGCAAGGCAAGTATGTGGAGGCAAGGCAAGTATGTAGAGGCAAAGCAAGTATGTAGAGGTAAGGCAAGTATGTAGAGGCATGGCAAGTATGTAGAGGTAAGGCAAGTATGTAGAAGCAATGCAAGTATGTAGAGGCAAGGCAAATATGTAAAAGCAATGCAAATATGTAGAGGCAAGGCAAATATATAGAGGCAAAGCAAGTATGTAGGGGCAAGGCAAGTATGTAGATGCAAGGCAAGTATAGGCAACGCTAGCTTGTGAAGGCAAGGCAGGTGTGTAGAGGAAAAACAAGTGTGTAGCAGCAAAGCAAGTATGCAGATAACATAGATATTTATTACCATGTTGTTAAAACCAATGTTCAATAAATACTGTTTCGTATAAGTAAACAACCTTTTAAGCTTTCTGACAATAGTTATAGCATTGTTAATCTCGGCCTTCCTGTTTATGTTCGGATATGGGAAAAATTGTGCAGACGTTAACAAGGAAAATACTGTCAAACATTGCTGTATCAGTCAAACCCCGAGTTACCATTACATTGTCATTGGCGAGAACTTTTTTCAATGAACACTTCTCGAATAATGGAATTTCTCACTTACCGAAGATTCCTAGGGAAGCCTTGAAAATTGAACCGAAAATGTTTCCCCAATAAATCAGCATTTAATGCTGACATCAGCTACAAAGACTTCTATCAATTCAGCAGTTAAAAGTGGTCCTGTCATCGGTAAAATAAACAAAGTATATCTTGCAAAGAGACTTATTTTCCCAAAATAGTGTTTTACATAAATAGACGATTTTTCTCAGAACTGCAAATATCATTTGCGTATCAAGGTGAGAGGCAGGGGACTGATTTATCAAGAATCCTAGGAGCAACTTCCAACCTAGGAGTGGTTTTCAACAGTGAAGTACTACTGGGAAATCCCCAGGAATTTTGATCCATTCTCCGATCTCATCCCCTGGTATATATCTATACATTTTTTTTTGTGTGCGTGTAAGTGTAATTCAGAAATATGCAGACTTGATTGCTATGTACAATATATTTGTTTACACCATAAATTCTCAATAAAGCGCTTTTTAATTAAATAACAATTGTATCATGAATAAAATGCTTTTAAAAATAGAACATGCAAACAAAAATTCCCACACCGGAGCGATTTATGATTATTTCCCTTTAGATATGGGGAAATTGCCCTGGTTACCTGAACAAAACTCCCAGGGAAGCCTTCCAGAAATATGGCATGTTTGAGATATTGGCCCATTGTTTAGACACATTGAAAATCCCCTAGGCTCATGTCAAAATCCCCTTGTTTTCTCAACACAGTTCACTTGGGAGGTCTCCAGAAATATTGTATGCATGCAACATTTTTTGATACATTTAAAAAAACCCAGGGCTTTTGTCAAATTCCTCTGGTTTCCAAACAAATCCACAGAGAAAGTCTCCAGAAATGTTACATGTAATCCCAATACTGTTCATAGTAGCTACATCTCAAAATGTAGTCTCATACTAATTCCAATACAACAGGTTAAACATATCCTGGGCTCAAAGAGTGAATTTATAAGGCGCACAATATAGGCTGATGCCTAAAATTATTATTTGAATGCATAAATATGTTTAAATCATTTGACTTAAATGATGAACACAAAAAAACCCATAGGATTTAGATACAGATAAAAAAGTATTCGCGGCAATTTTTTAAATTTTGCTTTGTTTTAACTGGGGTGGCTTATAAATAAAAAAAATTCAACCCATACCTAAATCACATGCTTTTTTTTGCTTTTATCATTAAAATTAAATAAGTTGAACATGATAATGCATAAAATGCATAAAAATAAAATATGAATAAAACTTTGCATCAACGTATATTTTGCGCCTTTAATTTTTAAATCGAACTTGAATCATTGTCAAATTTCATAAGACTTTTCCTGTTTCCCACAAGGTTGTAAAGGAGATAAAACATGCACAATCAAAATAGTTACCTTCAGGCGTTTCATCGATGTGCAGATTCATTCTACATCCATCAATTTGCACAACTCAGGGCATAACTTCATGCCTTTGCAAAAATAAGCAGCGCCATACATTCCATTAACCAATTTTGTAAATAAAATTCACCTCTGAAGAAAAGGCAAAACACTTAAGACTGAGAAAGCCGAATCTTGGCACACTTCTATTACTTTCAGGAAATTCTGGGTGCACTAATTTCCTCCAATCTGCCAGAAAATAAGCATTATCAAATAATCCGACTGTTTAACCATTTTCTTCAAAAGACACAAACACGTTTGCACTCTCAGCACATGGAAACACTACCAGACCTTCTGAATTATTGTTTTTGCTTATTTCAAGGCCAAAATGCTTTTCAAGGCTGGAATACTATCTTAATATATGATAAGCAATATCCTCTGGCAAATCCAGTGAGTTTTATATTAAAACTATCATGCATAATTTCCAGCTATTTTTCTAATAAAATATCATATCTCTCACCCTAAACTAACTCTTGCTAACACTCATAAAGAGGAGGACAAAAGCGTTTTATCCAGTTATTAAACGATTTCATTCTATTTGCCTCACGAAGGAGTATCCAATACAATGCTTGCAGTGCCTATGCCACACGAATGACTCCTACTCCACGTTCCAGGATAAGCAGCCAATATCGCAATACAATTCCAATATAACTCACAGTCTCACATTATTTCAAACCATCTCATATTCCAAGAACGAAAATATGATTTTTTTCCGCTTTTTTTTCCTAATATTTGCTCACACTCAGAAATTGAATTATTGTAATAGTTTATCAAGAGTTTCAATTATTGCAAAACACATTATGCCTACGCATTTAACAAACTTTTTTTTTTGTCTCAAAAGGAAAATGGATATTATTCGAGCCTATTTCACCATTGTTGATGGCTGTGTACTTTAAATCTGACTTCCAGCTATGCCACACTTTTTATCTACAGAACATGATACCAAACATCACAGCAAGATGCTTTATTGTTTTGATATGATTTCACACCACACATCTCAGCAGGATGCTTTAATATGTGATATGAGAACAGCGGGCAGAATTTCATTTTTTTTTTCATTGACAATAGCATTTTAAATATAGCAAGCATAGGAATGATGCAATTAGTTGCTTATCTCCTTATAAATGAATTTATACGAGCGAACACATCCTATACATTAAACGCTGTGTTTTATATAAAGAACATATGTTTCTCTGCAACTTCAGGCGGACATCAAACTAAGATGGACACAAATGTTTCATGATGATTGGATGATAAATAAAAACATTGTCTTTACAAGCCATAATTCAACTGGTTGTGATTTTTTTTTATTTTTCATGTTAAAAGAGTCATAACTCTGGCAGAACTCAAGTGTTCATCATCCAAAAAATTAGGCCTAGACTAGATTTGGCCAAATAGTTGAACACTGTGACAACAATTCATGATGATTAAAACTGGAAATTTAAGTTATAAATAATTGTCAACATGTTACACTGGCATAAAACAATTTTAAAACAATTCTAAAAGGGGAACAACTCTATGAAACTAAACAATAGACCAAAACATTATATCCGCAAACGCTGTCTCAAAGCTTTGTTGTAATGTTGAGATAATAACTGTAAATCTCATCATGTCAACGGGGCTTATCATAAACCAATAAAGTAACTGTAAATGCAGTTTAATGTTGAAGTGCATGATCTCTACTTTTATGCTGGCTATCAAACTTTATCTAATAAAGGCAATAAATGCCAACAAACACTTTCGGTGCTTTTTTGATAAGTGAATAAAAAAACTCATCTTTATGCGGCTCCTTAAAACTAGCTATCTGGCTATTATCATTGAAGCATTTTTAAATTATGCGTATATACTTAGTGAGCCTTCGACATGACATGTGAATGTCTTTCATAAGTTTGACGCGACAAGTTATATGGTGTGTTGTAGAGGGAGGGATGTCCCCACCAAAAGGATTTTTTTGATGAATACAGTAATGAAAGAACCATTTGTAAGCATCACATGAGAACACCAAAATTCTGTAAAATTGCAATAAACAATGACCTGAATAACGATGCCCATATTAGCCTTCGATTTCTATTCCCGTTTTCAAAACTTAAGCACTTGCAATTTTGGGGGAATGTACGCATGGGCGTACTTGAGTATGCCTAGATACACCTCTGCCACATCGATAACTTTTTGCATATGAAGAAAAGCATATCTTTAACCAAACTTATAAATCACTCACAAAACTTATAATGAACAAACACATCCTTAAAATCACCTTAACACAGACAACACACAATAACTATTTGCCTTTGCAATGCAGTGTCTGCCCTTCATTTGAACTTGACGAATCCCCTGAAACACTTCACATGAAAAAATAACACAATATGACCACACACAATGAGCCAGGAAGCTTGAACAAGTGACAGTAGGACAACGGGAAGAATATGTGAGTTACAGGAAGTCAATAAACATGTGACTTCTCTCTTTTAACTGTCCGTGAAACATAAAGGCAATAACTTATAGTTAAAGATACAGTCTAAATGTTCTTAACATATTTCGTCCATACATATTTTAGCAATGTTAGATTTTGATACCCAGTCACCTGTTGTATTGCTGTAATCATATGGAAAAAAAATCAGTAGGTTGCTAATAATGTGATTATATATATTAGGTAACTTGAATTACATTTAGGCATTAGAGTTTGCATTGCATAATTTTCTTTTCATTTGAAGTACACGATCAAACAGGATAAAAACAATTTTGCAATCTCCCGATCTACCATATCAAGATAAAACAAGTAGAGCTGGAACAGTTGTCTCAAATCTTGTTAGGAACACAGCAGATCATAAGTGTATCCATGAGACTTCCAGAGCAATTACGATTTGAAAGTTAACAACGCTGATGTTCACTTTAACAAAGTCATGCACAACTGGCTCAATATCTTTCAGATGACTACATCAACCTTAATAAGCATTCAAAATAAATTCAATACACTCGAAACTCGCTTTATCAAACTATTTTCTCAATGTTCTGTGATAATATGTCAAACTTTTTTCAAATGTTTAATAAAACACTTTTTTGTATTTTGGTTATATCCAATGTTTGTTATCTCGAAGTATTTCCAAAGGTCCGAACAACTTTGACATAATGAGGTTTTACTGTATATTAATATTCACGAAAGCAATTACCTTGTGAGGCATCCATTGTTTTAAACACATTTTCCTCAGAAAATAATTATATCACAAGTAAATATTAAAATGTTACAAAAGAACAACAGTTTTAATACTGAACACATTGAAAAGGCCAAAAAAAATAATAAAATAAATAATTGTCAACATGTTACACTGGCATAAAACAATTTTAAAACAATTCTAAAAGGGGAACAACTCTATGAAACTAAACAATAGACCAAAACATTATATCCGCAAACGCTGTCTCAAAGCTTTGTTGTAATGTTGAGATAATAACTGTAAATCTCATCATGTCAACGGGGCTTATCATAAACCAATAAAGTAACTGTAAATGCAGTTTAATGTTGAAGTGCATGATCTCTACTTTTATGCTGGCTATCAAACTTTATCTAATAAAGGCAATAAATGCCAACAAACACTTTCGGTGCTTTTTTGATAAGTGAATAAAAAAACTCATCTTTATGCGGCTCCTTAAAACTAGCTATCTGGCTATTATCATTGAAGCATTTTTAAATTATGCGTATATACTTAGTGAGCCTTCGACATGACATGTGAATGTCTTTCATAAGTTTGACGCGACAAGTTATATGGTGTGTTGTAGAGGGAGGGATGTCCCCACCAAAAGGATTTTTTTGATGAATACAGTAATGAAAGAACCATTTGTAAGCATCACATGAGAACACCAAAATTCTGTAAAATTGCAATAAACAATGACCTGAATAACGATGCCCATATTAGCCTTCGATTTCTATTCCCGTTTTCAAAACTTAAGCACTTGCAATTTTGGGGGAATGTACGCATGGGCGTACTTGAGTATGCCTAGATACACCTCTGCCACATCGATAACTTTTTGCATATGAAGAAAAGCATATCTTTAACCAAACTTATAAATCACTCACAAAACTTATAATGAACAAACACATCCTTAAAATCACCTTAACACAGACAACACACAATAACTATTTGCCTTTGCAATGCAGTGTCTGCCCTTCATTTGAACTTGACGAATCCCCTGAAACACTTCACATGAAAAAATAACACAATATGACCACACACAATGAGCCAGGAAGCTTGAACAAGTGACAGTAGGACAACGGGAAGAATATGTGAGTTACAGGAAGTCAATAAACATGTGACTTCTCTCTTTTAACTGTCCGTGAAACATAAAGGCAATAACTTATAGTTAAAGATACAGTCTAAATGTTCTTAACATATTTCGTCCATACATATTTTAGCAATGTTAGATTTTGATACCCAGTCACCTGTTGTATTGCTGTAATCATATGGAAAAAAAATCAGTAGGTTGCTAATAATGTGATTATATATATTAGGTAACTTGAATTACATTTAGGCATTAGAGTTTGCATTGCATAATTTTCTTTTCATTTGAAGTACACGATCAAACAGGATAAAAACAATTTTGCAATCTCCCGATCTACCATATCAAGATAAAACAAGTAGAGCTGGAACAGTTGTCTCAAATCTTGTTAGGAACACAGCAGATCATAAGTGTATCCATGAGACTTCCAGAGCAATTACGATTTGAAAGTTAACAACGCTGATGTTCACTTTAACAAAGTCATGCACAACTGGCTCAATATCTTTCAGATGACTACATCAACCTTAATAAGCATTCAAAATAAATTCAATACACTCGAAACTCGCTTTATCAAACTATTTTCTCAATGTTCTGTGATAATATGTCAAACTTTTTTCAAATGTTTAATAAAACACTTTTTTGTATTTTGGTTATATCCAATGTTTGTTATCTCGAAGTATTTCCAAAGGTCCGAACAACTTTGACATAATGAGGTTTTACTGTATATTAATATTCACGAAAGCAATTACCTTGTGAGGCATCCATTGTTTTAAACACATTTTCCTCAGAAAATAATTATATCACAAGTAAATATTAAAATGTTACAAAAGAACAACAGTTTTAATACTGAACACATTGAAAAGGCCAAAAAAAAAAATGTTTGTTTCAGGTTACCAGACCTACCTAAAAAAAGACGCCGACTGTAGTAATTTAAAAAAAAGAGAAAAAAGAAGTATTCCAACAATAAACACAATTTTTTTTTTTAACATAAACTGTCATTATTTTTTGACAGAAAAAAGCTGCATAACAATGAATGCCATTTTCACCCACATTTTCACGCAAAAGCACTATTTGAAGGAAAATGTTCTTGACATAAAGAATATTTTTAAAAAATCCCCAAAATCCCTATCTACACTTCGTAGTAGTTTTTGGGATGTAACCCTAAACAAACAATTATATTTTGAGGCCAAAGCATTAAAATATGTAAATTATTGCTTTTTGATACATTAATTTGATTTAATGCTTCTAATTTGAAGAAGTTAAAGGTTGGAATTTAAATTGGACAATTAACATAATTGTACTCACTTGTGAACGATTTCAATCAAGATTATCTGAAAATTCACTTAATACCTTTAATGTTGCAGAACTTAAATTTCCAGTATGTATATCAGCCTAAATAATCATATTCCTGCAAAATTTAAACAGCTAATTTGAGTTGATCGAAAAACTTCTGTATCGAAATTCATTAAATCTAAATGCATGTTAAGTTGATGACTCAAGGTAAAATACAACACTTGGTCTCAATTTTCAGTTTGACCTCAATATCTTAAAGTTTGAATTTTCACCTAATTTCATAGAACTGTAGGGTCGATATCATTAGTACTATTGGGTTACAATATATCCAAATATTATGTCAAAGTCCTCGGTGTAAAGTTCCTTGGAATGCTTTCCCACCCCCTAACCCCCATTATAATTTTGGGGAAGTAAAAATAAATAGGGTATATTACTATATCGTGTATCAAAACATATGACTCCTATGTTAAAATCTCGACCGTCGGAAATCACCCCTGGTCTCAAAATCCTTGTACTGCTCCCCCACCCCCTTACCCTCATCACATTTGGGAAGTAAAAAATAAGTAGGGTCTATTTATTATTATTGGGTATAAATACATCTGACTTAATGTCAAAATCTCGAATGTCGGAAATCACCCTCGTTCTGAAGTTATAGTATGCTCCCATATTCCCTAAACCCAATCTTCATTTTGGGGAAGTAAAAAATAAATAGGGTCTATATTACTATTGGGTTTCAATAAACCTCTGGAAATCACCAACCACGGTCTCAAGTCCCCTAGTATGTTCCCTCACCCTAAAACCCCCATCATCATCTCTGGGAAGTAAAAAATAAACAGGTTCTATATTACAATTGGCTATCGATAAACCTGTTGGAAATCACCAACCACGGTCTGAAGTCCCCTTGTATGTTGTCCCAACCTCCAACCCCCATCATCATCTCAATGAAGGAAAGCATTGATAGCTTGCATTAAACAGATTTTTCTCCCATATACTTTTAATAAAAAATCACTTCTAAACATTCATTAAAAACTCATTCCACAAAATAAGCAAAGAATAAAACAGAAAAGCATGGGAATCAGATGCGCATGAGTGGCGTGCATGATGCAAAATACACTTCCATTAATCACAGGCACCTTTAATGTCTCATACAATCTCGAGAGTCTCTCTCAAAACACTTCCCATAACGAATTGTTCTGCCTCCAAATTGACAGTAAAATCTTGTCAGACTGATACCCAGCGTCTATGAAAAATGCTGACAATGACTGAGCGCCATTGATTTCCGACAGATAGCCATCATAAGCATTCTAGTCACTCTTCTTGTGTCTGTTCTGTCCCATACGGACATGATTATGACATTATGGACCTCCAATGCCAGGAGAGCTTCAATTGCTCTCCTCCAAATGAAGAGCACCCACAGGAGTTCAGACAGAGACAACATATCTGCATAGAAATGAAGAGAAATTAAAATGTGGCAGATATTATAACGCATGGGCCTATTGTTCAGAAATATGTTCATGGATATATTCTTTGTGAGATTGAAAAAGGGAAGTATTCTATGATGCGGGCACATATTTTTTATAACACAAGCACAGTTGAAAGTAAAGTCGCAAAGTTTGTAAGAAGTGCTGCCCATCACAAGTGTGTCCATTAAGTTCCAGAGAAGTAATGATATGAAAGTTAATAACAACTAGAGCTGTCACAGGAGTGACGAATACCCCCAAACGCCGCCTGGACACAGGAATGGCAAACCATTCCTTTGAAAAGAGGCCATAACTCCAAGGTTACTGCAAACTGCATCTTCTTTTATCATGCATGTATTGTTTTTATTTAAATCTGTTAAGTAATTTAGAAATTACACTGCTGACAAGAAAAACTAGTCTTTCATGAGTTATCATCCGGAAACCGTTTTTCTATTTTTAGTAACAGTGACCTTGACCTTGGCCCCACCAGCCCCAATATCGAACTTGACCTGTATCTTCTGATGTTACACCTTTGTACCAAAAATTGTTCAAATCTGTCTAGCCTTTCATGAGTTATCGTCCGGAAACCGTTTTTCTATTTTTAGCAACAGTGACCTTGACCTTGGCCCCACCAGCCCCAATATCGAACTTGACCTGTCCTTCTGATGTTACACCTGTGTACCAAAAATTGTTCAAATCTGTCCAGCCTTTCAAGAGTTATCGTCCGGAAACCGTTTTTCTATTTTTAGTAACAATGACCTTGACCTTGGCCCCACCAGCCCCAATATCGAACTTGACCTGTATCTTCTGATGTTACATCTGTGTACCAAAAATTGTTCAAATCTGTCTAGCCTTTCATGAGTTATCGTCCGGAAACAGTTTTTCTATTTTTAGTGACAGTGACCTTGACCTTGGCCCCACCAGCCCCAATATCGAACTTGACCTGTATCTTCTGATGTTACACCTGTGTACCAAAATTTTTTTCAAATCTGTCTAGCCTTTCATGAGTTATCATCCGGAAACCATGAAAACCGACCGACCAATAGACAGACAGACAGACCGACCGACGACCGACCGACCGACAAGCTCACTCCTATATACCCCCTCAAACTTATAATGATGTAAATACATTCTATATACTTTAACAAACATCTGAACAATCACAGCATTGCATAGCTGACGACCACTGGAACAATCCTATGCACTTTCTTTAAAGTTCAGCGTAGTAATGAAGAAACACAAAAATGACCACTTTTTCGCTTGTACCAATTATTCACACACCCTGTAAAATCTTTGTTTACCAGTATGATCGTTTTTCATACAAATTAATCTTTGTGTTCAAGGAAAGCACTTTAAATGGAAAAAAAAATAAGATAATATTGTTCTTTTGTCCTACATGTACATTCCATTACAGCATTTTATTGCAAAGAGACAAAAAATATGACACATTCCTCATTCCTTGGTGCATGGCTGCTGACGCTGCAATAATCCTATTGTGCTAAATCTACATCATCATAATAACATTAAGAAATGAAATGTGACAGTCAACAGTTAGTGTTTTCATGTTTCCCAGTTAAATACCCGCCAATGCCAATCAAGTGCCAAGTAAGCGGCACATTGGTACAATCATTGCAATCATCCTTATTATGCTATGGTCAGACCCAGAATTGGGCCATGGCTCTCTTACAGTGTCTACAAGAGGGTTGAGGGGGAGAATGGACATATAAGGTTCTAATAAACATCAAATAACAAAGCAGAAACTTCGGACACATTCACCTGCCCCCTAACCCCCTCCTCCCGGGATGCTCTACATCAGAACCATCCTGGCATTGCCATACTTTAACAATTATTTGTGAGTTTTTATGTAAATATTCTACATTTTTGTACTGTACATCATGTTATTGCATTTCACGGTATTCTAATATTAATGTCTTGGGCCAATATTCATAAAACATATTCCCTTATTTCCAAACTAGTCTTTTTTTATTCAATATTTCATCAATAGTTTGTGCTCTTTCTTGCATAAAAAGTGAATCTTAAATAAAGTCATTGAAAATTAAGTACCTCAAAAATTATAGAGAATATCTCATTTACTTACTAAAGCTAGAAGATGACTTAAAATTGGTTTTAAATAGGGGCCCATGCCTACTTTTTAAATACGGGCCCATGCCTACTTATGATGCGTATTTGCACAAATTTCCGGGCAATCCCCAGAAAACCTTTCAGAAAATGCTCCATCATAATTTCAATCTACAATGTACAGCAATGGCTGAATCTACTACAGATTAGACATGAATAATGGCTGCAGCAGACAGATGATTACTTAAAAGCACTATAGAACCTCTTTTATGTTGAACTGTGGACTTATGTTGTTATTTTGTGGCAGTAAAGTTTGATTCAATAGTGTGTTTTTGTGAAGATAATGGAGCGAAATACTGCTTTATCTGCACTAATCAGAAAGACATGAATCAGTGCAAACAAAGAACAATCTGCAGATGGAATGAATAAGTCAAACTTTGTGATGGCGTGTTATTTTTTTTTTAGTTTGACTGATAAATTACTTTGTAATATCTCTGACACCAGGGAGAAGTTGTCTGAACTTTCTTTCCCAAATACTGTTTTTCTATAAGCATTTTTGCATAGATGTCACTTTCATACTATAGTTAGGCATTTTTTTCATTGAATTCGGGGGGGGGGGGGGGGGGGGGGGGGCAAAAAAACCCATCCAACTTCATGTATGGTAGTTGTAAAGGTCATGGATGGTTTAAAGGAGTCAAAAGAAAAGAAGAAAAAAAGAATAAGGCTAAATGATAAACATATTAATGATTCTTTTTTTCTTATCACTTACGAGCATACTACACACTCACACGTGTTCTCGGACACACACACTTATACCTTATACGCCAGTCAATTGTAACCACAGCCACTCCGCCCCACCCCTCCCTCCAGGTCCGGGGGTTTACTGGGGATAGCCAGGCAAATGGGCCGAGTTTTTACCTTCCAGGTGGCCTGGCAGTGCCAGATGAATGAGGTGGTTTTGTCTTCATGCCAAAATAGCAGGGAATGGGCCATACCTACGGTCCTTTCGGTGTGGGGCCATTTGGTGGGGATTTTACCCAGGCTTAACTAGACCGAAAGTCAAAGTCCCCTCTATTCTCTGGACATGGGGGGGGTCGTGGTTTCAACTGACTGGTGCATTTTACACACATGATTTTGTCCATCTCCAAAGTTTGTTGCCCCTTAATGGATTTTCCAATCTAAGTATTGATAAGTTAGTATTCAAAAAGAATAAAAATCTGGTTGGCTATCTGATGTTTCATTCAAGACTGTTTAATATTTTATGTTTAAATGCCGAAGTTTCTGTGATATTTTTATTTAAATCATATATGTTGCCATTAAACATGAAAGGAACTAACTATTGCTTGATTTAATCCTTTATGCTAGAAACATACTGATAATCCTAAACATAAATGAAAACATGCGCAAAATATGAATAACATATGCATTATCAATATTTACTTTGAAACTATGATATATTTTCTAGACAAGCACTTAAAGCTAGACTATTTCAATCTCTAGTACAGAAGTAAATTATTACAATGCATTATTCGAAGAACTTGCCTAGAATTGGTCCCATCAGAATGATAGAGTGATAACGAGATGTCACAGGGGAGTTTATATGTGATCTAGTGGATGATAAAGAAATATGGTTATGCTATATTTATTACATACTTCTAAGAGATGCTAGATATAGATGATTTTCTCTTGATTGAGCTAGAGTTATATACAACAAAGTGCTGTTTAATTGAAGTGCATTTCCAGGTTGTTGTTTTCCATTTTGTGAAGGACAGGGTTCTATGAAATAATAGGCTCTAATGTTCAACATCTTGCAAAAGAGTGTAACTTTGCATAAGTTTATACAACTTCTTCACAATTGTTGTAAAACAAATCAAGCTTAGACTAATATCAGGACCAGTATTCAATATTGATATTATCCTTATCCTTAGACATGCCTCAGTCATTCCATTCAGCCTATTGGTCAGGTAAATATACAGGCCAATCAAATCACTAAAATAGTTGCTAATCTTAATTTTAAGTTTAATCTAAGTTGTTTATTGAATATTGAAAATTTGCTTTTATAAAGAAATAAATGGAAGAAAAGGTTTGTTAGACACTCTTAGACATTCCTATCACATTTTCTACATTGAAAAATATGATAAGAGCAATACTCGTTATCAGACAGAGTGCAAAACCAATATGCCTCAGCCCACACCTCACATCAACAAGTGATCAATTCAGTCTAGGGAATTTGTCAAGATTATTACTGTAATGTGAAATTATATATACATAAGCATCTCTCACCTACAGGCAATGATATCTAGGGAAATGTAATAAATCTTTAACCCACTTTCCCAATGGTGTCAAGGGAACTCTTATAAAAGGTTAACCTTTGTCAGTTACAAAATTATCAAAAAATTGTAATAAATGTTAAAAGTAGCAAAGGAATCAAAACTAGAGCTTTCATTGAATGTGATTAATATCCCTAACGCTGCCCTTCGAAAATGGCAATAAAATATTGAGATATCCCAACTGAAATTGACAATGCTGAGGAAACATTTATGGTTCTTGTACACTGAGTATCCTCTCATTGTGATTTACCATTTAATGAAGTTTGATTAAATTCCAACAAGTAGTTTTCAAGTTATGCTTAGGAAAAGAAAAAGTAACCAAGGGCAATCACTCTGAAATAAGCTCAAATAGAGTAGTGGTCCTGCACTATCTTTCATTGTGCTTTACCATTGTATGAAGTTTGATACAATTCAAACAATTAGTTTTCAAGTTATGCTCCAGAAAAAGAAAAATTGCAATGGACCAACCGAATGACCAACCAATGGCCCTGCCGACCATGGGGTGACTCCAATATACCCCCTTCAATCTCTAATAAATGTATGAGTCTGGTTTATTCCATGTTAAAGCCAACATCTCTAATAGTGTTGACAATAAATTCAGGTCACATTACACATACAGTTTCAGTAGGTCTGCAGTCCTGAGGCACATGAACTCCTAAATCATGACATGGATTTTATAAAGCTTGTCCCTGGTAAAAGTATTTTCTAACCCTGTTGAGATTAACATGAACTATTCATAAACTATTCATGAACTTTATTCATGAACAGTTCATGAACTATTCATGAATGACAATTTGGACAAATTGAGTTCATGAAATAAATGGTAGTTCATGAACTTTCAAGTTCATGAACTCGCACTTAGTTCATGAACTTGATTTGTCCAAATTGTCATTCATGAATAGTTCATGAACTAAGATCATGAATAGTTCATGAACTAAGATCATTAATAGTTCATGAACTCAGTTCATGTTATTCTCAACAGGGTAATAAGCTTGTCCAAGTGGACTTCCATAAATCCGTACTGATAATTATGAACTTGGAAACTGATTGTTGCCTTCAGCATTTCAGCGCCATATAGAGCTGTATATATTATACTGAACTAAAAACAAATCATGATTTTATTACAGAAGCATCATAATGTTAACACAAGAAACACTGTAAACTTCATTATTATACATAAGTCTGTCTGAAACATTGTAGACTACATAATTTTTTGTGAGGCTATTATTTTTGCTACTATATAATAATTTTCAAAAATCTCAAAACTTTGCTAAATAATAATGAAAAAAGAATTTCATCCAATATGTCATCTGTTGGAAGAATCTATAATTTTTCTACTGAAGGTCATCGTGAACTTTGGCACACTGACCAAAGTAAAACTCATCTTCTTAACACGAGTGTTGAGCAAACAAAATTAAGGACCCTCAAACTAATCAGTTTTTTGACCAAAACCAAAAATGTGACGCCAGAGTCGATAAAAATGCAAGTTAAAGTATCCCTACGCAGTCATTGAAGTTTGGAATAATTTTGGTTGAACATGCCTGAATCTTTTATACAGGTGCTTGCCTCAAAAAAATCAACAAGCCCTGCTATATAAAATCCAGAATTTGAGCAAACAGGAAAAACATTTTACTATTTCATTGACAAGATTAAAGGCCAGATAAGGCTGGATACATCACTTAATTAATTGCTGTATCTTCCGATTGCCTGATTAGTTGTACTGTCTCAACCCACGAATGAAGCATTTTCCACATTCTTTATGTCTTTGAAAAGAATTCTGTGAATATTTATTTTAATAAAGTAGACTGTGTACATGACTTTGATAGTGTTTGTTTGTTTGTCTGCATATCCATACAAAATGGAAGAAATATAATTCCCAGCTTGTGCTGATTTCGACCACTACCAATATGTCTGCTATACTTCCTAGGAAACACAAAATTACCATGTGATTGGAAGCGATTTAGAACATCAAGATTTTGCAATTACTAAACCTCATAATGGTAAAAAAAAACAAGCTCATAATGGTCAAAATATACAACCTCATAATGGTCAAAATATACAACCTCATAATGGTCAAAATATACAACCTCATAATGGTAAAAAAAAAACAAGCTCATAATGGTCAAAATATACAACCTCATAATGGTCAAAATATACAACCTCATAATGGTCAAAATATACAACCTCATAATGGTCAAAATATACAACCTCATAATGGTCAAAATATACAACCTCATAATGGTCAAAATATACAACCTCATAATGGTAACATATACAAACTGCAAAAAAAGTACCTCGCAAGTTCAAAGCACTCCACAGTAACTGATTGCTATGGTAAATCAACTTTACCAGACTTAACCTGGAGGCCAAGGGAGTACTGACCCCTTCATTGCTCTTCAAGAAAATCAATCGCAGGAGCATTGTACAATATTCTGTACTTGGAAACATACAAGACTCTTCACTAGGAACAGTTGAGCTGTATTGCATTTCAATCAGCATTTTTTGTTCTATTAAGTCAAAGAAAATCATTCTTCTGTGAGAGATGTAAAAAACAAATGGGATTAACACCAGACAAATGGCTGAAACACACTCGAATATATGCAAACAAGCAAAATAACTCAAATCTTTCATTTGATTTGCTAATGTAAACCACTCCATGTACTTTGCAAATGATATAGACAAACTTGCAATCTCTATAACATATGTTTGCCTCATTATTTTAATACAGGATTTTAACAGGTCTTGAAAAGTACTTGAAATCAATCGCTCTCTTTGAAAAGTACTAGGGGCGTTTCCATAATGATCTTAATCGATTTTAGCCGTAAATTAAATTGCATCAGTGCCATAGTTTTATTATTTTGCTACATATTTGAGTTAATTGAAAATAAACCAACATGCTGAGGAAATCAATGTACTGCCATTTGTGTCGTTTATACAGAGTATACAGATTTACGACCAAAATCATTCCCCTGGATTATTCATATACTTCTCAAAAAAAAACACTTTTTTATTTTACATATTTTGTGTGTTTAAAGAGCAGTTTTACAAGATCAACTTTAAACAACTAGCACAAATAATACAATAATGCAATCTTACCGAGTGAGTACCCATATTCGTCCACATGTTCATCGGATGGGGATGCTGCTCTGTGACCCCCATGGGATTGAGTGGTTAGGGGTGGGGCCTCTGTTGGGGGTACAGGTGAGCTGGTCTGGATGGGGGCCTCATCCACCGGCACAGGGGGTGGGGCTGATTGAGGGAGGCCTACTTGGGATGCCTCATCGTAAGATTGTACAGACTTGGTGTCTTGTTCAAGATCGCGAGGCTGGGAGTGGATTAAAATGACTTTATACTATGAACAGATTACCAAGGTAAAATTAGCCTATGCTAAAAAAAAGCAAAATTTAATAAGGCTGTACATATCAGCACGGCATAACAACAACCCTGTAGCAAATATGGCTAAGAGTGATCTCATAAAAAGGAGGAACACTCATAGAACATGGAAGAAGCTTAGAAAGCCTATTAATCTAATTTCTAAACATTCATGTCATAGACTGACCTTTAACTGAACATCATTTCTTTTACAAAAAGGAGTAACTTGTATCTTTGTTTTTAAACACATTGTAACATTTAAAAGGGTTTCTACTTACACAGGCAGGGTCAGTAAGACTCTGGACGACAAACTTAACAGGGTTACTGGCATGTCGAATAGTTTCCACCGCTTGGTCGTGCGTCGCATTACGAAGGTCCTTACCATCAACCTTGAAAACACATTGAAGATCATAATTAAACTTGTTCAATATGAGAATTCTGAATTTAAATATTCAAGTTCTAAACTTGCTCCTTAAGACAGGCAAATATAGTGCAAGCAGTTTATAGGTGATCTTTTTTCACTCATACAGACATGGTTCGAAACCTTTAGGATGTCACATACAAAGACAGGAAACCTTATTTTTCGAATTACCTTAGAATTCTTCCTGCCCTTCCTGTCATCAATATAAAAAAATATTTTTGCAAGAAATGGCATACATGCAATATTTTCTGGAGACCATTCAGGGGGATTTGTTCAATTAAGTCTGAAAATTCAGGGGGATTTTGGTAGTATTCAGGGGGATTTTTTAGCAAATCTAATTTGGCAAAATTTCAAAGTATTTTAAGACGCAAGTACGAAAAAAACAAATTGCCATAATTTTGAAAGGCTTCCGAGGGGATCATGTCCAGAATTTAAGGGGATTTGGGTCACATACCAGGGGATTTTCATCATCGCCATGTAGCATTATGGGCATGACACACGTGCCAATTCACCTTGTTTACCCCTTTTTCCAGCACTTCATCTATATTTTTATGAGACACAGCCATATTGCATAATAAAAGCACTCAATTGCAAAATAGAATACTTCACAGAAAAATATGTTTCAGAGACAATTTAATGGGCTTACCTTCCTCTAAAATTGGATACAAAATCTGCTGCCTATGTCTATGATCATAAATGATGACTTTCAGACTAATAGAGAGAATGGAATGAATTATCAATATTTTTCATTTCAATTCCCAAATAGTCAGATTTGTTTGCTTCTGATAAAAAGCAAATGCATAATTTATTGTTTAAGCTCAGAAACATATCTTCTTTTGGCATTCATCAAAAAATAAAAACATCACCACCATAATAAATAAATAAAAGTCATTTCATCCAAATTGTCTACTTTCAGTTTCTCTTCTGGAAGTTCTGTTATTTTGCGATGAAGGTCAAAGTCATGTATGTAAACATATTAGTGAGGCATAACAAAGAACAGCATTGTCTATAAGTTATTTAAATCCTTTTCTTTACTGAATAATTTACTGTCACCTTTAAATCATTAATCCTTTTGATGACAATGACACATGTTTTGAAGAACGCTTTAATTTGTTACATCCTCTCTGATTGGATAAAAATTATAGTTTTAACCAATGAAAATCGACCTTTTATCTGACCAGTCTAATTGACATTTCTTACGCAAATTCTGTCAGTTTCAATCAAAACAATGCATAAAATGTGCCCTGCTGATTTATTAAGTGTCACCCAATAGGTGTTGTTAAAACACACCATCAGTTGATTAAATCCAATTAGGCTTCAGGACAGGAAGGGCATTATAACTGTAAACAGGCATATATAATTAAACCCTGTGATAAATTTGCATAATTTTAAACACACTTTTTTTTGAATTCCAGGGGATTTTCATCCCCCTCCGGGAGACCGGGGGATGAGTCGAAATTCCGGGGGATTTTCCCCCTCCGGGGGATATGGCATGTATGAAATGGGGACATTTTCTAGTCTGTTAAATGTAATGTCTAAAATGAGCTGACAAACGAAGCTCCAACTGAACAGATTTAATAGCTTCATAGATCTTATGTCATGTGGGGTTTTTTTTAAGTCAAGTAAAACTATGGCAAATGGCTTGACATTCTACTTTTAGAAAGCAGACGTTACCTTGATTACTTAATCACACTTCTCCAGTCAACAATCTAAAACATGGCACATAATTGATGACAGTGTTTTTTTCCACCAATAAGGGCAAGGTCTCAGGGCATTTATGATTGGGGAAATGCATCATTTTGATTAAACAAGAGGCTCATGATAGCCTATGCTATTTTTGCATGGCTTTTTGGGGCATTTTCAATTTGATAAATTTCATGGGGCTATATAACCCAGTCATGCATGGGAGGATCTTGCTGGTTATTTAAAAGACCCATGATTAAGTCAATATCTATCTACTGTATTAAGTAAAGTAAACATCGGAAGATGAATGGTATCTCTATGGTCTTCTCAAATTAAATTATAGGATATAATTTTAAGGGTTTGAGCTTACCATCATCTTGCAGGTGTTTGATGATAAAAATCATATAAACTGATTGTATCTTTCATATCTTTTTGCTGTTTTAAATGCGCATGTTACGTCCTGTTGCGTCCTTTTGGGCTGTCAGCCACCATATGTTTGATGATAAAAGAAATCAGACAAATACATTTAATCATACCGTTAATATCCTGTCGCCAGTTTTGAGCGTTCCATTGCGTCCTGCGGGACTGTCTTCTAAAACGTGTTTGATGAAGATTCCTGAGATCATGTGCTCCTCGGATACATGGAACATGTCCACACGCCCTCCTGGTAAACATAATCGAGGCATGTAAAAATCATATTCAAAGGCACATAACATTTAACATGATGGCCTTAAGTCACAAAAAATATTCCACGCACTTCTACCCATCATGATTGGTAATGTGTACCAAGTATCAGAGTGATCCTTCTAAAGTGAGTAATATTCTCCACAAAATATGGCCATTAGACCACCCATCCAACTGATAAAGTGTGTATATATGTTGACTCCAATATTCCCCCCTCCAAACATTGTTAGCGGAGTATAAGAAGTTCATCGAAGACAGTAATTACCTTTTATAAATCACTATTCTGTTCGTTTAGAAACCCTTACTTGTGTCTGTTCTTAGAGGCAAATAGATTGACTTTCTGGATGGGGTACCTACAACATCTTTGGTGAGAGGAGAACGCCTACTGAACTAGACTGGTTTCCCACATGTTTTTAAAAATAATGTTGAATCTTTATACATGGTAAATAGAAACTCCTTCATGACTGTTTTATCTACTAAAACAATCCCATTGAAGTCATATAACAATGATGTGCATAACAGAGTGCATAATTTTATGTTTTCATGGTATAAGAGGAATTCTGGTGCATTGCACATTAAAGTTAATGCACTTCAAGAACTAACTTAAATCTTCTGTAGTTTGTATACATGATAAGCAATAATACCACTTTTACCGGTAATTATTTAACTTACATAAAAAAGAACTTTCTTGCTTACCAACAATGCTGATTCCGAGAGTTTTTCCTTGTTCTCTGTACAACTCTACAAGCCTGGGTGGACCCCATGTCTGGTTCCCTGGTCCAACAACTATGGTCTCCTTCTGTCGAGGGGATACCTATCATGTAGGGCATTATTTGCACTTTACATTTCACTTCAAAGGGATGTCACTAACATTGATTGATGAATTTAGTTATAGCGGGAGCAGAAAATCAGGTCTTGTTAAGAAAGTGAAACAACATAGCCATACAAATATTATATTAAGAAACTTCCAAGATGGAGGGTATGGCCATAATTATCTGGTGGGTAGGTTTGTTTTTTTCCAATTTATTCATTGTGTCCTTACTTTTAATTTTATCATTTACAGCCTAAGCAATCTTCATGTAAAATAATTAAATTACCTTTCCAACCGTTTTCAAGGTACCGGTATGCAAAAACATTATTTTTTGCCTGACGACACTATCTTTATTGTTGACACCAAAACTATCACAATACCTTGACTGGTTTAATGAGAAAATATGAGATCTCCTTGGGTTCAAAACTCATATTATTGAGTATCGGATACATTATCAAAAATGAAACACATTCATACCTCGGGTGGGGTTGATCTCGGACTTTGGCTGCCTAGTCCAGACGAGTCAGGAAGAGATGATGTCCTTCCTGGACTTGAGAGAGGTGATGTTTTGAAAGGGGAAGTGATCGGAGATGTGGTGGCGAGTTTCCGTGGCGATGACATAGGTGATGAATGGTTACTATGGTTACTACCTTCTGATGTCGTGCTGCCGGTATGCTTGCTAGCGGGGCTCAGGGTTGAGCTGCAATAAGGTAATTTGAGAATAAGAAAAAAACATAAAATGTTTTTTGCATAGTTGGAACCCATGGGGTATTGTTTCATTACATAATTGATAACTTAACTGAAAGAAATTAAAGTCTATGGTTATTGTGATCAAAACCTTCCCTCAATCAACTTACAAAGGGGTTATTACTATAAGTATAGAGGTATTTATACTACATAACAAAGATTCTTAAAGAGAAGTGTCACACAAAAATGCACCTGAAAAAAGCCATGCATACAACAAACAAAACATGTAGAAAAAATCTTACTGTACGATCTAGACCCATTTTCACAATATCTCAAGGTTTTAGACAAGGCTTTGAATGCTATCAAGACAACATGAAAACACTAAGGTAGATGCTGCTGGAAAAAAACTTTGTTGGACAATCAAAACAGACTTGATTAGATCCATACTGAATTTTCTCCCTATTTTAAATTGAATGATGTTTTGCAAATCTTTGAACTTTAAATTCTTTACCTTTACATTTATTTGATTACTTGACAAGACATCTTATACTTAGTAAAACTAAATGAACAAACTTTATGGACACATTATTTCAGATCCGTTTTATTTTAAGGGACTTAATGTCGGAAACATTTTTATTTTAAACTTTGTTCAGTTTGGGTTAAGTTTCTTACTTTCAAGTATTTGCCGCCATATGCAGGTTGTTTTTATTTTTTTTAAAAGCTCAGTATGAAATAATGACAAAACAATATTAAGCCTATTTGCTTCAGCACAAGACACAACCAATGGTTTGACTTCACTTTTAAGCAAAATAAAGCAAACTAAACAATCAACACAACAACAAATTTACCAACTGGAAACTACACAACTAAACGAACAAACAAACAAACAAAACTTATTGATAAATAACATATGGCTGTGGTGCGTTTATATGAGACAAATCCCAGGAATCGGGAAAATTGTGCAAACAATGTGGCTTACCGATAATACTTTGGAAATATCCTAGAGGCGGGAGGAAAATATTGTTTTATATCAATTATAACTAGCACCATCACAGGTTGTGACAAAGACCTTGAATGATAGCATCTTTAACAGGGGGAGCGATTCAAATAAATCATATTTTTTTCTTAGATTGAAATTGCTTTGAAAATATTTCTTATATAAGAATTCAAAAGACACCATAAATTTAAATACTATATAAAAGTTTCTCCAATTTCCATTTCTTTTAATATCCTATTGGTAAAATACATAGAAACAAGAATAAATTATTTTATCAATTAAGTTTCACACTAAAATACACATTTAAATTGTTGACACACTAACATATAAACAACAAAGCAAACTAATAAATTTGGCAACATAATGTTTAGACAATACAAGGAGACACTTTCATTCCATTGACTATTAATTAAATTATGACTTTTACACTCATTGTGTATTACATTTATAACATGTCCTCACGAATTTAAAGTAAGGGATCAATGTTACAGTTTTATAGGTGCCCACCTCTCAGCCAAGAGGTCATGGGTTTGAGCCCATCCAGGGTATCTTTCTTGGTGCCTCCCAAATAGGACAACAGTACTGGTTTCTATCGAAGAAACACACATGAAACTACTTTGTAGGCTATGAGTTTTAGTCCCCAAAAGAGGCGAGATAAAATGCTACATGTAGACAAAATTTTAAACTTTATCACAATCTAAAGATAGGCTTGTTTCTTAGTGTTTATGTGGTTTGCCTGCACCCATAAGCTGCATTATGTCTTAAACCCTCAAGGACACCATCACAACTTTTAAATGCTTTAAGTGACAAGTGATAGAAGCCACTGTATTCCCAGTCACATCTAGCTTAAAACAGAGTTGAAGAAACATAATGCGAACTAGAAGATATTGAGGCGATACCCTCGCGCTTTTTAAGAGATTTCTTGTTTCTTTAATGTATCCGGTTTGAAGCAACAATACACAGAAGACCAATTTTCAAGGTTTAACCAGTACTGAATATTCCACCAGTTCTACCCTCTTTTCCGAGCACAAATCAAGGGAGCTACTGGTACCAAGTTTTAAAGTCTTTCGTTTTGACCCTGTCCAAGATATTAGCCGGGACCTTCTGTTCTCGACCTGATGGTTATCTAAAAGCAAGGGTAGGGAGTGTTGCTGATATGTGAAAGATTACACAACTTGTGCCCTTGAATAAGACTGGAAATTTCGGAGGCAAAGTCAGGTATATTGTCTGGCAGGAGGATAATCCAATAAACATTTCAAGGGAATGCTGGAAGGGAAAGGTGCTCTCAAAGATCTGGTGTCTATAAAATAAAAATTTAAAAGATATGTTTAAGCTTTTTTTTAGAACTCTGGTGGCACTCATGTGAAGCCAGAATTTTTTTTAACATTTAACTTTATCATGTTGAGTTGTTTTATAAACAAACTTGACAAAAGCCTTTTAACTTGGTTTTCAAAGTGCACTTTTCATTGACATAAACTGTTTTCCAAACATGACTAATCATATATCACTATTATTACAAACATCAAATGATCTATGATCATCTTTAACAGCTAAAAGACCTGAGTTACAATTGAAACAATCGCTAGGTGCAAGGGTATTATTGGCAGGTTTGGTTGAACAATGGATGTTCTTCCATACCGCATAAGTCGGGCAGCCGCCATTGCACCTACTACACCAATTTTGATGACTCTGAAAAAGCAGTTAGTCTGTTTGTTTCCGAATTTATACTCTCAAAGATATCATTTAAATCTGATATCTAATCAATGAGCAAAGATGGTTACTTCACATTTTTTATACATATATAAATGATATATATAAATAAATATAACCCTGACTGATACAGCCACCTATGGCTGTGATAACAGCCACCTGTTATATTTACTAAACAAATCTCTTTCGATGGGAGAAGACATCATATATGGCAGCTATTGGAATTTTAAAGAGGATGGGCTGTCGTACATGTATGTTACACTTTATCTGTGCTCCCCCCCCCCCCCCTGCAAATCAAGCACACAAATTAAGCATACATATTATACCCCCCACCTCCCAACCCAATTCCAAATTACACACTGCCCCGACCCATCATATCTCCCAGGGGTACATACTTTGGTGAAGGCATCATATGTGGGCTATTTGGGCTCTCCGGAGGTCGGCCTGCTACAATCTCCTTGTGAGCTGCCCCATCAGCTGCTGTCACATAGTTGATACTGGAAATCGAAAAAACAATTGTTTAAGTTTATCAAAATATAAACCGAAGACAACTCATTAAAGCTGCACTCTCACAAATCGACACATTTGATATATTATTTTTTATTTTTGGTCTTGGAATAAGCCATCTTTTCATAAATATCTGGAAATCAGTGATACAAGACTGCTAACAAAAGATAAAATCACGTTTTTTCAAACTTCCTTTCAAAAACAGATATAAATGGCTAAAAATGATACGCTTTAAGAAAAAAAGAGTTTTTCAGCAGTTGTCCATACAGTTGAGATATGATCTTTTGAGAGTTATCTTATATGATTGAATTGAAGGCATTGATGACAAAACCAGCTGGTTCTGAGACAAAAATTAAAACAAAACTTCAAAACTTTATTAAAGTTAACACCATTGTTAACAACATCATTGTCAACTTTAAATAGTAAAATAATTAATGATATGATCATATATTTGGATAAAACTAAACAGCTGAAACAGTGGCTGCCAACCTTGTTAGAAATACGGCAGATCACAAATGTGTCCTTGAAAGTTCCATGGCAACAGATATTTGAATTATTATTATTATTATTATAATTATTATTGTTAATTGTTAACACTCAGATAGAAATAACCATTGCTCATTGCTTCTAGTGAGCTGATTCTTGAAGTCTGTATCATTTCATTATACCTGATATCGGTGCTTCCCATGAGCGATGCCCTACGGAGAATCACACGAGCCTGCGTGTTGGTGATGCGTCGCATGCTTTCGTTGTTGATCGACATGATATAGTCCCCAACCTGGATCTGCCCATCCTTGTACACAGCCCCTGTTTTAGTGAGCGCCTTTACCATACAGCCGTTGATTCCCTTGTCTGTAGATTCTACGGTCATACCTGAAAAATACAGCCCAAAGCATACAGTGTTAAATTTGAAAGCCTTTAAATGGCAAAAAGAATAATCATAATACATACAAAGAAGTACAGTCAAACCCCCTTGACTCATTCTCGCTTGGCTTGAATTCATCTATGGCTCGAACTTGAGGTAAAGGACCCATTTATTTAAACTGAATGTAAGCATAACCGCTTGGCTCAACTTTTCCAAGGCTTGAGGTATTTTTGCCAGGTTCGACTGAACGAAGAAGGCAGGAAAAGGTCGTGTTATACCTACCTTTTTTCAAAGAGGTCATGGATTCAAACTCAACAAGAGGCACCTCTTCTTGCCTCTTAAAAGAGGCTACAAATACTGGTTTCCTCCCATCCAAAACCAGGGGCAGTATTCATAAACCAAATGATGTAACATCACAAAATAATCACCTACCTAAGTTGTTATGAGATCGTTTGAGGGTGATCCGTTTCTCCAGATTCGGAGGGAATGCATCAGGTCCGGAGAACGATCGGAGCAAACTTGGAGATGTGATCGGAGATATGCCTGGTGAAGCTGTGCGAGGTGTGGATGACGATGATGCTGATACTGCCTGTGAACAGAATAATTTCTTAATTTTAAAACATTATTTACTTAAAACAAATATCACTTTTTTATATTTAAAATGAAACAAAGGGCAGTCTATGCTGCTTAAAGAGCCCCGCTTTCATTTCATTACCACAATTTGATAAGGCGATTACTTTTCCAAAATACTTCAACAATCATGTTTCAAAAAAAATAACATGTGCTCCATCAGGCAGCAGTTTTGTGAAAAGGTTTGTAAAAGTGTTATATAAAGAAATTAAACTCTCAACAAAACTCTGCTAAAAGACCGAGGGCAGGGCTCTTTAAGCAGCATAGACTGCGCTACTTTTCATTGAGAAAGGTAAAGATAGTGAGGTTACCTTTGTTTAAAGTATTCATTCGAAGCAAAATATTGCCTTCCGACGAACCATTTATGAAGCAATTGTGTGGTTTACACAGACTGCATATTTCTCTTTGCCACTCACCTTAAGGTCACTTGTGTTGAACTGGTCTGAGGAGGAGGAGATATTGAGAACGTCTGTCTGTCTGTCTGACAAGTCCACTTCTAACACTGTAGACTGGTCACTGGACGGGGCACGATCTGACACGGTTGGAGATGTCTGTAAAAGGGAAGCAACTTCTGTTATTTGTGATATAAGTGATGTTGTTTTGGTCTGCAGAGTTGAGCCTCTTTGTCTGATGAGGAAAAAGACTTAAAAATGGTTTACACATTTCAAAATGTTTTGGCAAAAAAGCGACCCATTAAGTTTCAGGAGACTTTAAACATCGCACAATCATTAAGAATTGAATTATTGCTCTTAAACAAAGCTGCGAAGGATAAAAAATCTATTATTATAGAAATGACAATGGGTGAATTTCACTCAGAGATTGGTTAAACAACTTGCTAGGCTACTATGACCCAGTAAAATGATTTTTAAAAAGACAAAAAATCTATCTAATTAATTCAAAAACGTCCGGTACCCATTTCACTATTGTTTTTCCATCTTTGACAAGATAACAAATATCTTCAACCATTATCTACAACTTCTTACCAAGAAAATTTCCAAATATCAATATAATACAGATAGGTTGATCTTACAGGAGTTGCAATTTAATACATAAAATATTAAACTTAATACAGAAAAGTTATAATGCATGCTTGGACCGAGCTTTATAACTTTACCATAATGAGTTTCATGAAATTTTGTATTAGATGGCAACTAATGTAAGATTCTTTTTATCACATGACTAATTTGATTCTAAACCTTTTTCAGTATCCTTTTTATGATTAAGCAAAAATAGAACTACGGTCAAAACATAATTTCACTAGTGTAATACACAAAAATATGTTATGGTTGTATATCACGCAAAGCATGGAATGTCATGTGATAAAAAAATTATACAGATTCACAAACAGATAATAAAAGCTTATTTCTAGCATATAACTAATACATTCACCAACATCACATTAAGACATCCATTGAATATTTTTAAAGAAACTGTTTGTGACTTATCAAATATCTATTCAAGATGCATTCATGCTTTTTCAAACAATAATGCATGTTTATATTTAAGATACATGCAAAGTAGCCTATTTTATGCTAGTTACATTATAATTACAAAAGATCCATGTAGTTTTAATTCTTTGTTACTAGCACATTAATTAATGCCTTTATGCAGTGTAGCCATGCAATCCATATCCAAGAGATGTTCAGCAATAATTTAGACCAAAAAAACAACTTGTACCTATGCCCGTCCAATCAACAGCAGCTTTGATGAGACAGATTCAACCTTTCAAAGAGTTTTGCTTGTATTCAATCCATTCTCACCAACATTATCTAAAGCTTTAATTTAATTGGTTAAACCATTTTCAAACTGTACATGTCAAGATACTGTCCAAGGTTATATTAGGCCAACTCTTAATTATTTATCTAAGGTTATAGTTCTCAGAGTATATGCCAAATCGTGAATGAACTCTGTCGGTTTCATTGATATAAGAGGCCAATGAGGTTGCACTTGAATTGATTTTAAATTCACCTTATCAATATGGGCGGAATTAGAGCCATGATCATTCAATGCTTTCAAATCTTGACATGCTATGTTCATTTGCAAACAGTTAGAAAGAGTCTACACTATTTTTGAACAACCCTTGTATATGGCATACAGCAGCTTCAAACAGTATATTTGTCCATTTACTTTTACATAGTTATTTCAAAGCCTTTGTCTCAAACGAAGGAGAAATTGGAAGACATTTGTATATTTGAACATAATGTACCTGGTTCATGTTCATATCTTACCTTATCCATCCAATTCAATAGATCCTAGAATGGTTTACACATTTTAACATGTAGAAATGCTCATCTTTTGTTATTCTAATAACCAGTCACATTACTTTGATGAAATTATAATGAAATTTGGTGCATTTGAAGAACTATTTGAAAACAGATATGAAAGTGACTTCAAGCTCTTATGCTTAAGTACTAAAACAGTAAAATAAATCAGACGACAATACAGAAAACTATGCATACAATTTTGTTTTTCAATACTAAAACTACACTGGCATCATTTCAAATATCTTTATTGTTATATGAGTGGGTGAAGCTTTTGCAAATTTGGCTGCCATAAACGAAGATGACAAAACCAGTGCTATCTCAAGACCTCTACCTTTTGCCTTTGGACAACATACAAGCTAAGAATGAATACACACATACACTTATTAATACATTTATCAAGCAAAACTTAAAACTCGAAAAAAATAACAACATTTCAACAGTTAAAAAAGAAATGTCTTTCACTATCACAAGCAACACGATAACTCCAGCATACACCACAACAGGCATGTATAATATAATTATGGGTGAGAATGGCCAAAGTAAAGATCCCTGACTATTAAACTGGGGATCCTGGGGCTCAAGATAGGCTGGTCTAGGGCATCACCTTTGTGGGGATCACGCGAGCAAAGCCCCAGGTTGAAGCATTCAAAAGAGCCTAAGATTGAACAAATTTGTGCTAGTTTTTAAGAGTAAAAAAAATCCATATTGCTGGGAAATATTCTTACTTCTAGTGGCAATATCTAATAAATTAGCAAAAACAGCATATAAAGCACACCTCAAGGTTTTATTTTTCAAATCTAATCATATTTTTTCAGCTATTACCATTACCTTTGTATCCTCATCCAGTGCAGACATATGGGGAGGGGAGGAGACAGGAAGTGGGGGTGGCGCATCCTGAAATAGACCAATCAAAAAACCTCTTACAAATCAACCAATCCTCAAATGGACCAATCAGAATCACTCTCACAAACAACCAATCAAATCTGGTGTTGCAATGTAAACAATTCAAACTTGTTATCACACCTTGCATTAGACTGTTAAACAACAAAGTTTTACAGTAAACCAACTACATGCATTTGACCTAGGAAAATAAATCAAAACACACAATACATGATTCTATGAACAAGATATCTGACATAAAAATTTCAAGGCATTTTGTCTTTTAGAACTTAATTATTAGTCTGTTACACAGATAATGTCATTAGAAGCATGAGGGTACAGTGGTGCCATCTTATCTAATCATACAATAACATATTATAAGATCAAGACTTTAAGGTCAATACTTAGTTAGTGTCATAAATCAAAATTAAAGTTCTTCTTGCAAATTCAAATAGACTTTGCCAAAACTGACCAATAAATCTCTTTTTTTTTAAACAGATTTTATAACTACTCAGAAATATAGCCTCGAAAAAGTGATCGCACAATATGTGCGATAAAAAGATGGCCCCATTATGTATTAGAGATACAAAATTTAGATACATCATACATGCCATATTTTCTGAAGACCATTCAGGGGGATTTGTTCAAAAGACTAAAAATTCAGGGGGATTTTGGTAGTATTCAGGGGGATTTTTTAGCAGATCTAATTCAGCAAAATATCAAAGTATTTTAAGACGCAAGTACAAAAAAACAAATTGCCATATTTTTGAAAGGCTCCTGAGGGGACTCTGTCCAGAATTTAAGGTGATTTGGGTCACTTACCAGGGGATTTTCATCATCGCCATGTAGCACTATAATGGGCATGGCGCACAATGCCAATTCACCTTGTTTACCCCATTTTCCAACACTTCATATATATTTTATGAGATACAGCCATATTGCATAATAAAAGCACTCACTTGCCAAATAGAAAGTTTTCTATGAAGTATAGAAAAATATGTTTCAGAGACAATTTAATGGGCTTACCTTCCTCTAAAATTAGATACAAAATCTGCTGCCTATGATTATAAATGATGACTTTCAGACTAATAGAGAGAATGGAATGAATAATCAATATTTTTCATTTAAATTCCCAAATAGTCAGATTTGTTTGCTTTTGATAAAAAGCAAATTTATGTATAATAAAAGTAAATGCATAATTTATTGTTTAAGTTCATAAACATATCTTCTTTTGGCATTCATCGAAAAATAAAAACATTACCACCATAATAAATAAATAAAAGTAATTTCATCCGAATTGTCTACTTTCAGTTTCTTTTCTTCTAAAGTTCTGTTATTTTCCAATATTTGCGATAAAGATCAATGTCATGTATGCAAACATGTAAGTGAGGCATAACATTTAAGAAAGGCTTTGTCAATTAGTTATTTAATCCTTTTCTTTACCAAATGATTAACTGACACCTTTAAATTTTTAATCCTTTTGATGACAATGACACAAGTTTTGAAGAACTCTTTAATTTGTTACATCCTCTCTGATTGGATAAAAATTAAATTTGAACCAATGAAAATCGACCTTTTATCTGGCCAGTCTAATTGACATTTCTTTCGCAAATTCTGTCAGTTTCAATCAAAACAATGCATGAAAGGTGACCTGCTGATTAATAAGTGTCACCCAAAAGGTGTTGTTAAAACACACCATCAGTTGATAATCTGATAATAATTAAGCTTCAGGATAGGAAGGACATAATAACTGTAAACAGGCTAATATACTGTAATTAAACCCTGGGATAAATGTGCGTAATTTTAAACACACTTTTTGTTCATTAATTCCGGCGGATATTCGTCTCCCTCCGGGAGACCGGGGTATGGGTCGAAATTCCGGGGGATTTTTTCCCCCTCCGGGGGATATGGCATGTATGATACATGTATGTGTAAAATAGTATTCTAACATTTACTAGTACAATGTTAGAAAAATACAAAATCATTTTGTCATATGCCTTGTGTCAAAAATATTGAGATGTTTTCTTTAGTAACCATGCTTTTGTACTTTCTTGTCGGCTTGATTTGGCATTCAGCTAACCCTGCTACAAAAACTATCAAAATAAATTTGATTTTGATTATGTGTGTGTATATGTATAAATCAGCATTTTGACAGCCCAAAGCTTCTTTTAGTCATGCAGTTACTGTACAAAATGTACATGAAAAAGTATCCCTTTTTTCACTATCCTTTGCTTGTTTACCATAACTCACTTATAGCTTTACCTTTTTTGCTTGCAGTGACCAAATTTTTAGCTATCCTTTGCTTGTCAAGGATAACACATTTTTGCTATCCTTTTACTAAATCTTTGCTATCCTTTGCTTAGTTAAGAGTTCACACATTTTTGCTACCCTTTGTGGTCGTTTAAAGTTATCACCATTATGCTATCCTTTGCTTGTTTAAAGTGACCATAATTTTTTGCTACCCTTTGCTTGATTAGAATTACCACTGTTTTACTATCCTTTGCTTGTTTAAAGTGACCAAATTTTTGCTACCCTTTGCTTCTTTAGAATTACCACTGTTTTACTATCCTTTGCTTGTTTAAAGTGACCATAATTTTTTGCTACCCTTTGCTTGTACCACTTTTTTACTATCCTTTGCTTGTTTAAAGTGACCATAATTTTTGCTACCCTTTGCTTGTTTAGAATTACCACTGTTTTACTATCCTTTGCTTGCTTAAAGCATACATGTGATAATTTCTTGGGTCGATTCCGGGACACCCATCGTAATGTCAACGCACACTAGGGGGGTCCGGGGGCATGCCCCCCCGGAAATTTTTTTAAATGGGGAACGTCTGTGGTGCATTCTATAGCATATCTGGGGCTATTTTAGTCGTTTTTAACGTCGGGAAAATGTACCTATTTTGACTGCCAAGACGTATTTTTTACTTGACATGGTTGTTTTTTTTCTGCATTTTCTTGAAAAAATAAAACCACCAGATATTTTCCCAGGCTTTAAATGAAGTGCTACCCAGGAGGATATGCAGTCTACTTTCGGTTTCATCAAAACAGGAAATAAACAACTATACGGGCACCTGTTTTCCCGCGCTTTTGAGAACATCCGTTACAAAATATTTATTTTTTCATCACATTTAAAACGTTTGCAATTAATGACACACAATATTTTTCAGACGATAAAGAAGATTTTCCAGTCGATGAGCTTTTTTCCGTTTGGAGATGCATATAATTTTGATAGAGACGTGTCAACAATCGGCTGTATAAAGCGATCACGTGACTTACCATGGTCACGTGATTAAAGCACTCTATATAACCACCTGTAAACCCCATATCGTCAGTTTTATTTCGGCGTAAAAATACACACGATAGTTCGGAAAAAAGGTCAAAACACTAAAATTCCTTATGGACGCATAAGTTGTTAAAAGTATAACGACGTATCGACTTTGAAATTTGAAAGGAATATGGGATGTTTTCCGTGTTTTAATTTTGTTTGTTTTTCTCATTTTGTCACTTTCTTTGAACTTACCTTCATGCTCGTTTGTTGGTAAAATGTGTGAAAAATATCAATTCATCAATTAAAAGCTATCATTCATAAGACCAAACAAATCCATATGAAAACAATGAATTTGTATACAAGAACCCTCCCCCACTCGTTAAGCACAACAATAGGCCGATAGATCAATTATCGGGTGATTGACGATGACCTCGACGACACACGTACCAATTAACGGATTAGTGTCAACATGTCCTGTGTTTTACGACCAGTGTCCCGGACAGGCAAAATAGCTGACTTACATTGGTAAAATTAAGATAATCGATTCCGACTCCGAGATTATTTTTTTTTTTCGTTTTTTTTTTATGACTTTCCGGGACAAACATGCACCCTCCGTGACTCCGTGACAGAGATACGATTTCCGGGACAATCCCGGACGTCCGGGACGTTATCACATGTATGCTTAAAGTGACCATAATTTTTGCTACTCTTTGCTTCTTTAGAATTACCACTGTTTTACTATCCTTTGCTTGTTTAAAGTGACCATAATTTTTTGCTACCCTTTGCTTGTTTAGAATTACTACTGTTTTACTATCCTTTGCTTGTATAAAGTGACCATAATTTTTGCTACTCTTTGCTTCTTTAGAATTACCACTGTTTTACTATCCTTTGCTTGTTTAAAGTGACCAAATTTTTTGCTACCCTTTGCTTCTTTAGAATTACCACTGTTTTACTATCCTTTGCTTGTTTAGAGTGACCATATTTTTGCTACCCTTTGCTTGATTACATTGACCACATTGTAAGCTATGAAGCTATTGTTAGCTCACGCTAGTATATAAACACAATTCTACACATTAATTGTTTAAAAGTTTTAGTATTTTAGAAAATTTAATAAATTTACTATTCAACTTGAACTGAAACTAGCCATTAAAATTTTCAAAGACAATACCAATGAAAATATTGCTCCCAAACTGATACAAAAGCTTAAACATTGTGGGAATAAAGGAATAAGAAACAAAACATTGACAAAGTCTATGATTTGAAATAAAATAGGAATTTCTAATGAACTTTTATTGAAAATTGAAAACTAAGGGAATCAGGGACCTAACTACAAACATTTATCATATAAAGTGATAAGCACCCCCATGTGAACAGTCATCATAACTTCAAATGTTGTTTAATTTTTTTGTTTCAACTATAATATTTTACTGTTATCTTTCACAACCATTATACATGAAAACAAAATCTTTATGTATTCATACACATGACAGCATTAAACAAAAGCCCTGTCTGGAAAAGTGGATCCATGGCAGACAACGTATTGAGGAAATATTCTTAGAACAAACCATGTTTCTAATTTGAATGAAAAAGATATTCCAGTAATCATGAGTTTTTCATCTATTTTCACCTTTAAAATAAAATTTTTTCATTGCTTGCTTATTTGTGAAATGCTATATGAGCTTGTATAATTTCACACATTGGTATCTTGCGCATGCAAAGTATTATTGTGCAACTAAGTTATATCGTACTGAGATGACAATAAACAATGTTAACCTGGTAGACAATCTAATACATTCTGGGAGTTGATCTGCATAAACATGTTAGTTTGTGTTTATTAATGACAGGGTTGTGATAAGGCATACTTAAGAATGCACGAAATCAATTTTGGTTCCATCCAATTGGCAAGTGCTTAATATTCGATATCAGGTATAAAAAAAGAAAAGAATGCTAAGGGGTTGTATATCGATATTGCTCTAAATTTGGGGATAAGAATGCTTGGAAGCTGTTCACTCATAACTGAATTTTAAAAATATAAATCCCATAAAAATCATATAGGAGGAGCACTCCTCTCCCAACCACCCCATATAACAGTGTAACATATTGGAACAAATTCTATGTAATGAGAGACCATCACATATCGAAATATTGATCATGTGTGCTTGTATGTGCATACAATTCAAAAGGTACACCTCTGAATGAACAGGAACATCCTAATGTTGCCATCATGTGTGTCACACACTATGTCTTGTTATGCACACACAGAACAGCATACAACATAAAAATTAAACCATGCAAACAGTTAGTCAAACTGAAAACGTGTTAATTATTAATGCTGATACAAGTCTACAACAGAACCAGTCTAGGAGAGCTAATATATGAACAGAGGGCTGAGTGGAGTGCTCACTGCATGCACAGTGACCTTGACATTACCTTGACCCCTGGTGACCCCTTACCCGGGGACTTAGGTTTGGGGGGTACAGGGGGTCGAGAACGAGACCTGCCTGTAGTCTTCTCAGAAGAAGTTATCTTTCTTGGAGAGGGCTGGGGCCTGTTAGTCTAACACAATGAATTCAAAAAAACGGTTGGTTACTTTGTCAGGCAACGTTTACATTCAAGACGACACTCAGAAATTAAAGATAAGGAAAAATAGCGATAATAAACTAAGAAACGCAAAAAAAAAACAAGTCAGGAATAACAATATAAAAGGTTTGAGGGTCGTTCTGGAAGTGTGCAGAATTTAACATAAAAAGAACACAATTTGATGAAAATTGTTGTAAATTGGTACAAATGTTCAAAAGTTCAATGTTATCCACATTGTTGCTATGCAAGTGGTGTATTTTACCAAAAGCTGTATTTCTGGTATCCGTGCCGACTCACATGTGAAATTGACTCAAATAAATATATCTCAAAATAAATTTTGAGAGCAAAGGTATAATATCTACATTATAATTAATAATTGATTCTAATTGTTCATGCGTTCATACTGCTTGATGTAGGCTTTGATAAAATAGGCTAATTGCCGTGACCAATGTAGAATGCACTGAACTTAATCTGTACCATTTTACAAACATTTTCTAGATCACATTTTCCTTAGTGTTAAAATTACGCAAACTTCCGGAACAACCCTTGTAGTATCAATCCATTTGCATATTGATACAAGAGGAATAACACAAAAGATCACGACCATCAATTTTCCTGTAATGAGTATGTTGAGTGAAATCAATGAAGTCATATCTTTTTTATCAACATCGAATAAAACAGATCTTCTGCATAGAAAACCTTCAAAATGAATTATGAGCAGCAAATCAAAAATCAAATTCAAATGCACAAATTTGCAGTATGCACTAAACAATGCAGGGGGATGCTATGATAGTGATCAGAATAGTGGATATTAAAATATGAATATTAAGGAGGAACATAAGCAAATAATGATAGTCATATTACCTCATCTGATGAAGAGCTATCTGACCCTGATTTCTGAGTCATCACCATATTTGAATCTCCACGGGCCGGAACAGGTGGGGCCTCGAGATCATCCATGTTGAAAAATTCTGCATCCCCTGACACGGCCTCTTCATATGAAGGCAAGGGAGCTAATGAGGTGTTCTCATACAGAAACATTTCCGGTGATTCGCCCCGCTGCATAGTAGTTGTCTCCCTTTGTTTGACTTCCATAGAAGGAAGTGTTGAGCTGTCGTAGTCGTAACTAAGTTCTAGCTCACTAGCAACAGGCAGAGGAGATTCACTTAAGCTTGCTTGACTGGCTTTTATAGCTTCCTCATGCTCTTTGAGGAGCTGTATTGCGTCTTCATTCTCATACGACGTGACAGAGTCTTGCTTCCTCGGCTGTGGGACGGGTCTCTTAATCTGCGGCTTTTCCTTCAAGGCAGGTTTTTCAGGTTTAGCAGGTCTGGCCCCACTTTCATTCATCGAGGTTGAAAATGAGAGTTCCTCTTTATCAGACTCATAAAAACTGTCGCTGCTCTCTGTGCGTGCATGACTTGGTGACACTTTCTGCTCAATCATTTCCGGAACACGATCCTCAGAATCGCTTTCGGAGCTTGAAGATGACAATGATGATTGCTGGTGGCGTACGATGCCGGCTAATGCTGGAAGACTATTACTTTCTTCAAGGTCTTGCAAGTTCATATAATTGTGACTCGTGCTGTGCGAAACGGATTCATGCATGGGTTGGGTGGCATATGTGGCTATATTGGTGTCAGCGCTAATCTGCAGTAGCAAACAGAGTAAAAAAACTGAAGCTTGTAATAATGGCGTTCAAGACATGCACAAAAAAGGTGTTGGAACAGAACAGTTTAAGAAAATACTTAAAACAGATATAAATGCATAAAATTAAAATAATGAAGCATGACATTCAAGAAGATTTTACTGAACACACAGAGTTATTTTTAATTTCAATATGAAACTGGCTTGCAAATCATAGTTAGGTAAGCATATTAAGGCAAACTAAGGCAAACTAGGAATAAAAGCATGATTCATACTGAACCAATGAGAATTAAAAACAATTTTTTCATCATTTTCATTCTATTTATCACTGGCATCATATATGTAAGGCTATACTATTTTGCACATATTCTTAAATAAGCTACAATTAATGCTTGAATTTCCAGACTTTGTGACCATATCTGTTGGAGGATTTAAGCAATTATACGTAAGAGAATGGAGTACGTACGAAATAGAGATTGCTGTTATTTTGCGACAAACTTAAGTCACAATACAAGCGAGAGAATACAAATATTTTCTTCAAACAAAACGAGAGCTTTAATACCTCTGAATCAAACATATTCTGAAATCAATTGGTCAATGGGACATAATTTTTAATAAACCTCTTTAATTTGCCATCATTTCACCTCACATGATCTCTTCAATTGACAAATTATTTATTCCTTTATCAAAAAGAAAGAAATGACAAACTAATGTGAAATATATTATTGTAAATGCATCTTTTTTGTCAAGTCGATAGTCTGATGCAATCCCAAGATGGCTCTGGATTTTAACCTTAACCTAGGCCTAATTATATCAAATTACGTATGTTCTTTATGTCATAGGGTCATATAATGTATAAACAAAAAGATCCCTAATCAATTCATTTTGCAAAGGGCAGGTCATTAGTAATCATGGCACATGATGCATTGCTTCTTCCTGGACCTGACCACACCCACCTCTAATTCTTCCTCCACGGGAACCTCAGGGAATCCCCCACTGAGCGGCAGGGGTTTTGCTACCCCTATCTGGACGACGCCCTTCTCTGCCCCTTTCAACGCCTGCACGGCTTCATCCAGCGTCGCACTTTCCAGGTTGACATCGTTGACAAACATGAGTCGGTCCCCTGGAACCAGTCGCCCATCCATCTGGGCCACACCTCCAGGAACAAGACTACGAATCACGATCACTGTCTCACCAGGATTAACTGGGTCCTAGAAAATGAGTATATCATAAAAAGGTGCATCACATAATCTATGCTCATACACTATGCACCTTATCGTTGTTTTCTTATGTATATAAAACTGTTTTAAGTGACTTATGTGAAATGATAGTGTTCTTCATGGTTTTGTGTTAGCCCTTCTTTGAGAATCGACAGCACATAAGTTTTTTATTTATTAAGTATCAGGATAAGACATATATTCATAACATGTTTGACCAAAACTTTATAACACAGGATTCAAGAATAATTTGTTTCTCACTCACCCTACCCCTATTTTGTAACTAGGTACAACTTTTCTTGTTGTTTAATATCTTAACCCCTTAAATCCATATTAAAACAATGGGGGAAAAAATGTTACTGTCATTATTTGAGAATGGCTAATGGCTAAAGTACTTTTTTATGCCTTATTATACACAACCCTTACCTGATAGTCCAGTATGCTAAATCCAAGCCCCTTGTAACCCTTCCTGAGTTCTATCACCATAGGCTCCTCACTCCACATAGCTAATCCACTTAGCGGCTCTAGCGACCGCGATTTTTTACCCGATAAATTACTCTGATTCATAGTCTCCGATAGCGCATTGTCTGATTTTGATTTCACGAGCCTTTCCAAACTCACTTCGCCGACACTGGGGTTGAGAGGTGGTGTCTCGAACTCTTCTGCATAGTTATCATTAGGCATTTCCTTACGACGTGCACAAACAAGGCGAACATTCTGTGGAAGCTGTTTGAGGATTCCTACGACTTCTTTGTGATTTAGACCCAAAAGTCTTTTCCCATTCACCTTAAAAAACAACAACTTCATTTAAATACAAGACAAAACCATTCATTAGCTATGCTCATTTTGGCAGCATTGCACAATTTACTTTTTGGCATTCTGCAGTTGACATATTTGTAATATCATTGTCATTTATCTTTCAACTCCAAGTTTGAATGTGTCAAATATATGCTTAAATAAAAAAGTCAAAGCATTATTTATTTGTCGAACAAAAAACTGAAAAAACTTACACTTATTTTTTCATAGTTAAAAATATACAATTCACATATTTCTTATCATGTATATGCTAAAAGCATTTTTTATAATCATATATGCATTAAAAAAAATAGTAAAAAAATAATATTTATATATATTTTTCTTTTTGTAATTTAGTACTCACAAAATAAATTAATCACACATAACTTTAATATAACTCGTATATAAGCTAATAAATGAAGATAATATCACATATAAGTTCACAATTATTACAAAACTTTTACTCTGCGGAACACAGTTTATCATTTATCAAACAAATGTTACATATTTTTATCTTGGCTGACATCTTAATAACATTCAAACAGTACTTTGATTTGATATCAAATATTACATTGTTCTAAAATTGATAATAAGGAAACATCCGTTCATTTGTCACATAACAGATCAATTAATGAAATATGCTTAAAGGGACTAGACACCAGATGATACAATTGCAAGAAAAAGAAGAAAACTGTCAAAAACTGAATACATAAAAATTGATATCATTGTGTATCACGTATTGAATCCCACTTACTGATGTATCACATTGGGTTGGTCTACTCCTTAAGTTTAAAAATTAAGTCAGTATATTTATCATCATTCATCACTTGACTTTCGAATGCTAAAATACACACACATAGGGATGACCAGTTTATGTTTCACTTTGTGAAAACCTGGTTAATAAGGAACAAAAATACAAACTGCCTTAACCCTATATGTAATGTATTGTCGCTCATTTGTTTTTTTTTACAGTAATCAGTAAGCAAAATGTTTTTAAAGGTAACAAAATTATACAAGGTCACCACGCACAACAAAATTTAACATTATGGCAAATGGCACAATATATTGACACACTTAATTGTACATCTAAAACCTTAGCAACAGTTGGATGAAAAACTGTTACAATTTCAAATTGTGTTCAGCCTGTTACAAATTAAGCAACTCAATAAAAATGTTATCCAATTATCAAGGTTAGATTCAATCATTATCAAGGTTACATTCCATCATTACCTCCAGCAGTTCGTCCCCGCCATGCAGTCGCCCATTTACGCCAACGGGGCCGTCTGGAAGGATTGCGCGAATGTAATGATGTGGACGCACCTCTACCCCATTCTCGACATCCACAGTTCCTTCGAGGCTGATTCCAAGCCCGCTCCCTTCTTTGAACTTGGACAGCTGAGCCACCTGAACATATAGGGAACCAGTCATTATGAATAGATACCCATTCACCAAGCCATTTTAATCCTATTTACTAGGTTTAGGAAAGCTTCAGGAAAAATCTTCTTTTTTCTCTTACAAACATAATCCTACCTACGTGTAAGAAAATGATTTCTTTCCATTTTCAGGGCTGCCCTAAATCTAAACGTAGAATGAACATTAACTAAGTGCTATAAAATGACAAAACGACCCTGATCCTGATTAAGCAGACCACTTTTAAGAGAAAAAAATGAAGATAAAAATCTTACACTAAACTTAAAAGCATATTATAGAGAAGACAGTCTTAAAAATTCCTATAAAGTAACTTATTTTCTCCTGAAAACAAAATCATCTTTACGCCCATATTTGGCATAAGCTTAAGTTTCTTCTCCCAACAATTACTTTTCCAAAGTCCCTGGATGCAGAATAAAGAAAGTCATGAGAAGTTACAGCCAGAATAATTCAATTACCAATAATTATAACGCCAGTTACAATTCCCACCAGAGGTGTCTGGCATATCGGATGTTTCATGTCCTAAATGCTCTTGTCTGAGACAACAGACACTCAGAGACCGGCTCTTTGTTCGATATCATTACACCTTTTTGCATTACGTATGCCAAGTCTGTCTGGACAATTCTGCAGCTGCTTAAAGGCAAATATCCCTATTATTACAAGGAATGAGGACAGGCTTATGGATAAGCTGTATTTTAACCATCACTGATACAAATAGAAGTAACGGATTGTCCTTTCTATGGCGGTCAATTCACTGTTTTCACTGAAGTTATTTTCATGGGAGCAGGACTTTTCAACCCTAGACTTTTCAACCCTTTCTCAAAATGAAGACTATTCAACACCTATTTTTAAAGACTTTTCAACCCCTATTTTTTAAAACTTTTCAATCCTTATTTTAAAGACTTTTCAACCCCTACCTATTTGGACTTTTCAACCCCTATTTTTTAAGACTTTTCAACCCCTACCTATTTGGGTTTTTCAACTCCTATTTTTAAGACTTTTCAACCCCAACCTATTTGGACTTTTCAACCCCTATTTTTTAAGACTTTTCAATCCTTATTTTAAAGACTTTTCAACCCCTACCTATTTGGACTTTTCAACCCCTATTTTTTAAGACTTTTCAACCCCTACCTGTTTTGACTTTTTAACCCCTACCCGTTTAAACTTTTCAACCGCTATTCTTAAGACTTTTCAACCCCTACCTATTTGGACTTTTCAATCCCTTTTTTTTTAAGACTTTTCAACCCCCACCTGTTTTGACTTTTCAACCCATATTTTTTAAGACTTTTCAACCCCCACCTGTTTGGACTTTTCAACCCATATTTTCTAAGACTTTTCAACCCTTACCTATTTGTACTTTTCAACCCCTATTTTTTAAGACTTTTCAACCCCTACCTGTTTTGACTTTTTAACCCCTACCCGTTTAAACTTTTCAACCGCTATTCTTAAGACTTTTCAACCCCTACCTATTTGGACTTTTCAACCCATATTTTTTAAGACTTTTTTACCCCTACCTATTTGGACTTTTCAATCCCTTTTTTTCTTAAGACTTTTCAACCCCCACCTGTTTAAGACTTTTCAACCCATATTTTTTAAGACTTTTCAACCCCCACCTGTTTGGACTTTCAACCCTTATTTTAAAGACTTTTCAACCCCTACTTGAAATATCTTAATTTCCATATTTGGAATGTAAGTATGGACCTTCATAGAATTTGCAAGACTGATAACGTTAATTACACCTTGGACTGTATTTCAGAAGCATATTAATTAATAAACAACTACTTTTTTCCTCAAATTTGAGATTGTTTTACCTGCTTTACTTTGTTTTACGTATATAAGCAGCCTTGACCTTGATCTTGACCTTGAACTACATTTTATCTTCCTCTAGTCATACATACCACAATATCAAATTCTTCCCCAATGATCGGCTCCCAGCATGATCGGATTGCTGCCTCAATCTCAGACGTTAGCTCTGCGTCTGAAAAACACACCAGTTTTGAAATTCAACATTGAGATTTTACTTCTACAATAAGCTCCCCTAAAAAAACAGACACCATTTGTAAATACGGTAGTCAATGGTTATTTAACCTTAATAGTAACATCCCCTTCCAAAATCATACATCATTAACTTGATCATTTAAATGGAACAGATTGGTTGGTTACTGAAAAATTTTATAGGCCCCCTTGTGGTGGGGAGAGATAAAAAGTTATTCAAATTAAAAACACTTATTTCACTTATTTAATCACTCTGTTTCTCTCTTGTTACCTTGCAAAGTGGAATAAATCATTAATAGGCCATAATTTTAATAAACAGTTTGATCATGATTAAATTCAATTCATTAAGTTCATCCCTAAATTGAATATTTTCATATGTGCATTTTCAATCAGTTCCAGAATCAAATTTGTCAACTATGCGATTATCCCTCCCTAGAGATTGGAGACATTAAATTTTGCATCCAGAAATTGATCAAGCCTTGAACATCGTTTTCATGCCCCAGATATTTTGAAAAACCCTCCCATTCTAAGGAGACATCATAATTTGCAGGCTCTGCTATTGCACCGTATTGCATAATTGAAGCATTTCGAGATATCTGCATCATTTCAATAAAACATTTTCTACAGAATTTATCAAATATTCAGAACAAGAAAAAATTCAATCAGAGCTTTCTTAGGATTTCAATTTCTAGAAATTCAGCCTTCCCAGAGATCTTTTCAATTTATATAATATTTGTGCAATAGTAATGGTACACATATTATTCTGCTTTCCTCCTGCAAACCGCATTAAGTCCGAATTCTGTCTATTTATGACCAACCTGGTATTTTCTGTACATTATTTATCGTTTACATTAATGTTTGATTGCTTTAGACTACCATAAATCCGACCCAAATTAAATAACAGATTCCATTACTGTGGCCGCACATCTATAAAAGAATATTAAGGGATTTCTATTTGCAGTATGCCTATAGGCACCCTCTGTATTGCGTTAATTACTGTCTGTACGTAAGTTTGTGTCTAAATAACCTCGTAATCAATCTCCAAAATTTTGCGATCGCGTGGTCAGTCTTTCGCAGACGGCTAATCATGGTCAGACGGAAAAGACAGACAAAAAGATATAAAGGCTCGCTGTTATGGGAAAATTATATCTCGAAACATCACTCGGCACACTCCCTAGTGGTCTGATTGCTACATAACAGCACTATTCCTAGAATCACCGATACTGTCTTCTGACATGACAATTCATCATTAGGTACATCAACATGAGAAATGTAGTTTCAAGCTGTTACATGAGATCTGTACTTTAATGTGATACACATTTAAGAGCAGTTTTGCTAAATGTAAATGATACCTGGAATCATGAATCTTAAAGGGCATTCATGATTCTAGGTCCCTTCCAGAGTTACCTACCCATATCATCTCCTACTCCCTTCCAGAGTTACCTACCCATATCATCTCCTACTTCCTTCCAGAGTTACCTACCCATATCATCTCCTACTCCCTTCCAGAGTTACCTACCCATATCATCTCCTTCTCCCTTCCAGAGTTACCTACCCATATCATCTCCTACTCCCATCCAGAGTTACCTACCCATATCATCTCCTACTCCTTTCCAGAGTTACCTACCCATATCATCTCCTACTCCCTTCCAGAGTTACCTACCCATATCATCTCCTACTTCCTTCCAGAGTTACCTACCCATATCATCTCCTACTCCCTTCCAGAGTTACCTACCCATATCATCTCCTACTTCCTTCCAGAGTTACCTACCCATATCATCTCCTACTTCCTTCCAGAGTTATCTACCCATATCATCTCCTACTCCCTTCCAGAGTTACCTACCCATATCATCTCCTACTCCCTTCCAGAGTTACCTACCCATATCATCTCCTACTCCCTTCCAGAGTTACCTACCCATATCATCTCCTACTCCCTTCCAGAGTTACCTACCCATATCATATCCTACTCCCTTCCGAAGTTACCTACCCATATCATCTCCTACTCCCTTCCAGAGTTATCTACCCATATCATCTCCTACTCCCTTCCAGAGTTATCTACCCATATCATCTCCTACTCCCTTCAAGAGTTACCTACCCATATCATCTCCTACTCCCTTCCAGAGTTACCTACCCATATCATCTCCTACTCCCTTCCAGAGTTATCTACCCATATCATCTCCTACTCCCTTCCAGAGTTATCTACCCATATCATCTCCTACTCTCTTCCAGAGTTACCTACCCATATCATCTGAGACTGCCTGTAGTGAGACATCCTCCAGTTCCACCACCCCGGTGACCACTGCATGCTGAGTGGGTGGGGAAGAGTTGTTCTCTGACCTTGGGCTTGACGTCACTGGAACTGTTGAAGTCTGGTGTGCTGGCTGGCTAGGGGGATCAGCTGAGGAGAAGAGAATTTTAGGTTAAATGACAAGATACTTTTGTGGGGGGTTATACTTTCAAGTACGAAGTCCATCATGCTGAATAATAGCTTCAATTATTTTGACATTTCAACCAAATCATCAGCTTATGTTCATCACACTTTCTATCAAGTACTATTTTTGTTAGACCATTACGGTACCAATAAAACCATTTAGGATGTAGCTTTTTTGCACACAAAAACAAGCAATTAATTACAAAAGAACAAACTGGGGGTGCACATAAAATGTCCTTAAAAGCACAACGATAATTCTGTAACAAAAGGCATATTATTGATATATTCAAACCCAATCAGACTCCGCCGTAAATAATTTCTCATTTAAGCATTGCCAGACCTAACAGTAAGCGGAGCAACTTATTCAATCAAAATATCTCTAGGACTTCCGTGCCAATGCAAAATCAACACTAGATTGTGTGTTTGGTATTGTCCTGAAAAGCTGCATTTTCAAACATATCATGAAACAATCTAAATTAGAGAACAGCTAGCACTGACCCAGGGGAAAACTGTCGATAAATGAACAATTAAACGAGCCTCTACAAAGCAGCATATCATACTGCCTTTATAATCCAACCAGATCAGCTTAAATAAAACATACAAGCTCATACCTTACGAGAAGACTGATTACTCAAACTAAGGACCATTTCCATGCTTTAGTGAAATTAACATTCATTTTTTTTTTTAAATAGTTGTTATTATGTAAAATGCTTTGCTGTACATGTGTGTATAGTCTCTGCTAGTAACGTATGTACCAAATTTTATTTAAATATATTGAACATTTTAAAGTTATAGACAATCGGTTATGTTTTTACCTTCCCATGACTACAACGAAAACCAAAAACCATGACAACAACAAAAACCGAAAACCAAGACAACAATGAAAACCGAAAACCATGACAACAACAAGGCTACACGACTACAATTCTTCCGAATTTTTTCTTAATTTTTTTTAGATGAGCCATAACAGCATGATTCCGACATGTATGTATCAGCCTCTGTTGCTAATACAAACAACACGCTCTTCATAGGATGTCAACCTTTTTTTACTGGAAAAAGTAATATATTAAAGACTAAGTTAAAACAAATATAGAATTCATTTATTTTTTAAGCAAATCACACATTTTGTTTGCTAAGTCATTATGCACGTATAATGACAATTTGCAATATTTTCCGATTGTTCATGATTCTGATGAAGAACCTAATCGATTTAAATCAGATTTGCTTGTAACCTTTCAAATCATTTTATTCTATTTTTATAAAAAAACAACAATTAGATATTTGTACTTTTTTTCCAGCTGAGCTAACGTCGAGATAAAGACATCTGAATATTGAGAGCGAATATGACCTAGCCGTTGTTGGTAATATGTATCTGACACGTCACGCAAGATCGTAATGAAGAAATTGACAAACCTATATACGAAAATCGTAATACTCTTATTGTCGGCACTGTTTGTCATTTAGTCAGAAAAATGGCTTTGTCAGCTGAGAAATGGAATATCTATAAGGAAAATGAGATCATTAACAATTTAGATGAAACACAGTTGGAACGAGCGTATTCCGTGTAGAAAACCAATTTTTATAAATAGCAAACATGGAACATTGGAATGGAAGAAACATTTATGGCACAAATTAACAACCCATTGTTCAAGACAAACAATACATGTATTGTCCAAAATCTACTTTAATTATTGTACACAGTCATCCAATTTTATCTTTAAAATCATTGTCTCAAAAATGATTTGTTGGTCACCTCAAAATTGCTTGCAAATCAGGCCCTTTTTTTATATTGTTTGTATTTGATCACACGGCCCTCCAAAAATAGAGTTGTAGGTCAGGGGTGGTATTCAATATGTGACTTAAGTCAATCTTATGGTCATACATCATTGACTTTATTCACACTATTGGTCAGTTATTAATAACCAGTTATCCGATTGGTTACATTGTTCTAAGATCCAATTATTACCAATATTGAATACCAGCCCTGGATTTATTTATTTTATTAGGTAAGGATGTGTCTGAATATCATTGGCTGCGTACACTTCAAAACTGCGCCCATTGGCAAAGGATAAACATTAACTAGAGTGCACTATAAAAACAATACATTTAGGCTTCTTTACAATTTAAGAAACTACTTTTAAGATGTACCAAAAGGAAGAACAAATGACGCAAATGTTTGTCAGATGGCAAAAAGTAATTATGTCGAAAAACTTTTTTTTCTTTTTTATTGTTACGACTCATTGAAATATAATCAAACCAGGATATTGCTTTTTCCCTAATTTGCATATTGTTTACCTCCCTTAAATTATTCTTTTTTGCAAACAGTACTCAACACTTTAGCAGACAAATTTCATGTTTCAATCTTGCATAAATTGTTAGCAGACAAATTTCATGTTTCAAACTTGCATAAATTGTAAATTCCATGTTGTACTTTTAATTCAAGGAAAAATTCATCTTCGACCTTAACCTCACACAAAACAAAAGTCCTAAAAAAACAAATAACAAGAGTTGTACGTCAACCGTCCTGAAATTGTTTCGAAACATAAACAACCATTTCTCCTGGCTCTTATTATAACTGATGCCATAATTTTTCGCGTGAAGACACATTTTTCGAAACCTTACACTCCCAAGCGACCATACAGAGGATTGATTCTGAAGACAATTGTTTATGGCTTGAGCGCCTATTTTCTATTACAAAAATCTTTTACGAGTACCTTTACATGCAATTTGGCGGAAATGCTTGTATTAACACGTCCCGAAATCAACCACAAGGGAGAACATATGAGACGCATTAAAATTATTCCCTCAGACAATATTTTAAAGATCTCGATAATAATCTGTGACATTTAAGAATCTCAGCTATGACAAGCTTTCCCCAATGAGTCGTTTATAGAGATTTCATGTGATATCTAAGCAGACGAGTCTGTTTTATATGCATTTCAATAGAATCAGCTTTGAACGCCAAATAAAGTATGATACTATCAATCCGCAATGTTTAGTTTATACCAATTCATTTTAGCTTTTGTGCAGACAGATAAAAGCTAAAAGCCGATATGAATCACTCTGGAGTTCGCTTTCTGGGTAGGAGCTTGACTGTGAACCACGCTACAAACTGGGTTATAAATGCTACGTCGGAAGGGAACATTTTGCTTTAAATGAAGACTTTAAACAAGATAACTTCACTATTTCTTCACAATTTTATATGAAATGTAGCACAGTCTATGCCGCTTACAGAGCCCCGCCTTTAGTCTTTTAGCAGAGTTTAGTTTCTTAAAACACTTCGACAAACCTTTTCACAAAACAGCCGTCTGACGGAGCACTGTCAAAACATTATTTTTGGAAACAGGTTTGTCAAAGTGTTTGATAAAACTAATCACCTAATCAAACTCAGGTAAAAGAACAAAGGCGGGGCTCTTTAACCGGCATAGACTGCCCTTCTAAGCAAAATGTTGCCTTCCGATGTAGCATATATGACGCAATTTATCATGTGGTATACACACACTGGTGTAGACAGCTGAAAAGTGATATAAATGACTCGGGTGTCAATTTTCTCCAGGGTAGAAATCAGTACTGATGTCCTTTTTGAGAGGCCATGAGAAAGTAACCATGGTTGGGATAAAACCCACACCCTTTTGGGTAAGAAGTGGACACCTAAACCACAGGACCACTCCCACATGTGTAAAACTGTAAAAATCTAGGCTGATCAGTTAGAGATTACATTCAAATGATTTTAGCAACCCTGGTAACTTTATTCTGTTTGCCATGAAATCCATTAGTGCCGAAAGTCAACTACCCATAAAAGATCAAACAAACACTGCAATTAACTAAACACTATAGTAACAAACCTTTGTTAATTGCATTTACCACTAGATTCAATCTAATTAGATTTAATTTCCATGATTCTGTCTATCACCATGAAGTTATAGTTTAAACATATTGCGTAAAATCTATATGATTAAGAAGGGCTTAGTGAGCAAGCCTTACTTAGTCATTCAGATTTTGCACAACATTTTGTATCTGTTTTTGATCATAGCATGTTTTCTGCAATCGAGAACCAAATTATGGCGTAATGCCTGTCAAGTTGTAAAATTGCAAATCTTAATGATAAGGCATGGTACTTATATATTGAAGGCTGATTGAGTGATCTCTGACGACTGGCTGGGTGGAAATGTAGGTTGTAATCCACGATCTGCTTAAACAAGTTCTGACAAAGAAACTCTGGCTTTGGAAATAGACATACATCTCCAAAGAAACTCTGGCTTTGGAAATAGACATACATCTCCAAAGAAACTCTGGCTTTGGAAATAGACATACATCTCCATAGAAACTCTGGCTTTGGAAATAGACATACATCTCCAAAGAAACTCTGGCTTTGGAAATAGACATACATCTCCATAGAAACTCTGGCTTTGGAAATAGACATACATCTCCATAGAAACTCTGGCTTTGGAAATAGACATACATCTCCATAGAAACTCTGGCTTTGGAAATAGACATACATCTCCATAGAAACTCTGGCTTTGGAAATAGACATACATCTCCATAGAAACTCTGGCTTTGGAAATAGACATACATCTCCATAGAAACTCTGGCTTTGGAAATAGACATACATCTCAGTAAAACTATTAATATTCATTTAACATAAAACCACCCCATTTAAAAGCCAGACAATTTTCCCGTTAGCTCATCTGACTTCCTGCCTCATGTCGTACGCAGCACCAGAAATTCTGTATGCAAACACCAAAAACACAATCTGCCTGGAACAAACTTACTGAATCATCATTAGGTTTCTGTCAACACCAGAAACAATGGGACGTTGCTCCATGCATACACAATCATGGATTATAATTCTCTGCTATATCTCCATTGGAGCCGGTCAGATGACATCCAGACATTGGATTATCCGCTCAGATAATTTTGTTTGGAAACTTTATGTAAATGGATTTTTCTGGACAAAATTTTGTACCAGACAACACGTAATATGATTCAAGAATGTCTGTGAAAATCTGGTTAAATTGAAAGGAAAATCTGTGAAAATCAAGAAGAAACACTCACATCGATATCATGCATATGAGATATCGTCAGTGGAAATGAGTTTTGTAAAGGAAAAAGATTTCATTTTGACCCATCCTGCCCAGTTCTTTGCATTGCCTACACATATTTGCAGCAATTCATAAAGCTCTGTATACCTACTAATTAAAGTTAATAATTCTGTGGTAATTTCTTAATATATCCCCTCTCATTAATTTTGTAAATGCCCTTTTCGATAAATCATTTTCCAAACGCCATGAACAAGGAGTAAGGGGGAAGATGAGTTCATTGCTTCCCCTGTTAAATAACACTTATGATGTGATTGTATTCTATTCCACTGCCTTGCTTGTTATCCAATATCCATGGTAATTAAAGCAAGGTGTATTTCATACCATTTTGGGCACTGGGCCAACTCCTTTTTGATTGGTGAAAAATGTGTCATTTTGACTAAAATTGGGATTTCAAATTTTGACTAGAAATGAACAAGAATGCTTTAAAAAAATAGACTGGAAAGAACTCAAATTGGTCAGAAAAGAAACACTGTAAAGAATTATCTTGAAACAAGTTATTTGCTTGAAACTCTTGGCAAACCTTAAATCCCATTTCAAAAGATTAGAAATCCCAATAAAATACAACAATTTTCTGGTTCTTTGACAATAAATCTTAGCATATTTGGAAACCCCCCAAACAGATTTCAACATTTCCACAGCTTTTAAACCACATTAATTGCATTATATGACAAAATACAGAGGACTCAGAATGTTAAACACTCAATCAAAACTCATATAACCACCATTTTAAGCAAGAAGAATTGTCCCATTATTTTAATCACCACAAATAACTTACATAATTAAAACTACAGAGAAACATTATTTCAATTACTATTGCCTTAAATCTTTCAGTTGTTTCATCTGTTTCTCCTTTACTCCTACATCATACACCTACATCTACCTCCTACTCCTACCTCACTACACCTAGTTGCTTGGCAACCATGCTTGTATCAGGTTAAATTAAACTTGATCTCATGTCTAGCTTACCAGTACAATTTTTTCAATAAAACCACCATACACAAACTTATCTAGGTACTGCTGGTGTAGCTCAAATTTGGCCATATGCTGGTATCAAGCTAACTTCAACTTGATCTCATGTCTATCTATATAACAAGTAAAAGTATGATATGTTTACAAATACAAACACTCACTTAGGTAGTGTTGTAGTTGCTCAAACTTGGCGCCATGCAGGTATCGCGCCAACTTCAACTTCACCTCGTGCCCAGTGTTCCGTAAAACCTCCACGGCCTGGTGGTTGGTGTAGCCCTGTAGAGGCTTACCATCAACCTAAGGAACAATTTTAAGTCAAAAGTAGAGATCACCATCGTCAACAAGAGCTGTGGTAAGACAGCGCGCTCGACCACGCCGCTTTGACTTAGAAGTGAATACAATAACAATGTATTATGTGCCTGTCAAAAGCAATAAAACAATCAAATAAAAAAGTGAACAAGAATCGCGATGTGACAAAACCAGGTTTTTAATGATTGGCAAAAGAAATTCAGTTTCAACTGCTTTCTTCTATTTTTTGTAACAGTAACCTTGATCCTAAGGGCCCCAAACACTGTCCCATGGAAGACCTCCATAAACTCTTCCTACATATCAAGTTTAGTCACAGTATGTCAACCATTACTGAAACAGTAATCTATTTTTAGAAACAGTGACCTTGACCCTAGGGGGCCAAAAAGCAAACCATGAAAGCTCTGCATAAACTTGTCCTATATACCAAGTTTGGTCACACTATGTCAACCCTTACTGAGTTATTTAGTACTAACCATATTTCTATTTTTAGCAACAGTGACCTTGACCTAGACCATAACTCTTGGGGCCCAAAACACAATCTCAGGAAAGGTCTCTATAAACTCTTCCTATATACCAAGTTTGGTCACAATATGTAGACCCTTACTTAAGTTATTTAATACCAATCCTTTTTCTATTAATAGTAACCTTGACCTTGATCCTATGGGCCTCAAAAGCATTCCAATAAAAGGTCTCCATAAACTCTTTATATTTACCAAGTTTGGTATTGCACTTATAAGTGAAAATCCCAACTTGCCCTAAAACTTTAACCTGCCCTAAAACTTTAACCTAAGTCAATCAGGGGCCATAACTTGTATAAAGGATAATCTGGAGTTATGTAACCTCATTGTGTGATGGTCCTGAAAAACTGTGTGAAGTATAAAGTTAATTAAACGTAGGATATAGAAGTTATTAATAAATATCCCAACTTGCCCTAAAAATTAAACCTAAGTTCCATAGTCAATCAGGGGCCATAATTTGCATTTAGGATAATATGGAGTTATGAAACCTCATTGAGTGATGGTCCTGAACAACTGTGCGAAGTATTAAGTCAATTAAATGAAGGGTATTGCACTTATAAGTGAAAATCCCAACTTGCCCTAAAACTTTAACCAGACGCCGACGCCGACGTTGGGGCGAGTATTATAGCCCTCCTTATTCTTCAAATAGTCAAGCTAAAAAGTTAGACCAGTCTTATGGATTAACTGTATTTCATCCATCACTGATAAAAACATTTGAGGCCCACACAGCTTATTTTTCGAATATCATTTTGAAAACCATAGCTAAACTCTCAAGAAATTGAGGCCAGACATCTGCAATTACCTCAATGATTTGATCGTTGACCTGTATCTGTCCGTCTTGATGTGCTGCGCTTCCCGGTGTGATGCTCTTCACAAAGATACCACATAGGTCTCCTGCAAATTATATTGACATAGCATATATAATATAATTATAATAATTGTTTGTAATAATATTGGGCAAAACATGGTTGTATAGTCATCAATATCTGAGGTGATGCTTTTCAAAAGGGATATAGACAAATCCCAAAAGCTGAATACAAATTTCTAAAAAAAAAAAGATCAAAAAAGAGTATTCAATCTACAAAATCATTCATAAACATTTCTTCAGGGGAACTTCAAGGGTACTGGGGCCTTATTCATAAAACTTCTTAAGACATTTCTTAACTTATGTCAATTTCCTAATATTTTTAACATGAAAGATTTATATTCAATAAAGTCAAAGTAAATAAAGTTATTCAGATAGCACTAGGATATTATATAATTTGATAAGTGAGATATTTAGCTTTGACTTAAATTGAAAATAGACTTAAATTAGGAAAAGACCTAAGACATTTTATGAATACCAACCCTGGTCATTCTCCCAATACGATGGTACAGTTGAAATGTATGTAATGTTAGGATTGCAATAAAAGGAATGAATAGCCATGCTGGTGTAAAACCAATCACATTTTCAGTTCATTTTCCAAACAAGCATTAAGTCAATAGCTCTTCTCTTCATCAATTATTTACAAGAGAAAATCATGATAAATGTTTCTACAGAGACTTTAAAAATGCATGACTTCAAAAAACCGTTTTAATAAACAAATGATTATTCAGCCCAGTAAATTCCTTGTGGATAATTAAGTCAATAAATTAAAGGTCACTCATTCCTGACTTGCCAATCCACACAGAATTTACCTGACTGAATAATCTTTTGTTTATTAAAAACAATTTTTCAATTTAGGATGATTTTTCTTCATTATTTTTCGTCTGCAAATTATCTATCCTTGCTTACGTATTGTCTACAGTAATTTATTTAATAAAGTCCTTTTATATTGTTAACATACTGAGCTAGCAGGATCACTCCCACTGGTAACATGTGAATATCTTTAACAGTTTTCAGTTATGTCTGAGGCTAGAGTGTTTTTACGTCAATGCTGACACTAATATGACAATAGCTCATTTTTTTAATACCCCCCCCCCCCCACCCAGACAAGCTAGCAAAGCAATTTATTGATAACAGACATCCCATAAGAACTAAAAACACCATAAAAGTACTTTAAGTTGTGACTAAGCCAACTAACTGTTCACTGTTTAGCAGTATAATACCTGGGTTATTGTCCTTGCCAATGTAGCCCGCGATGGTTATACCGAGGCCCTGATGGGAATCCTTCCCCAGCGTCACATCAAAATACACGACCTCCGGCTGCACCTCATCCCTGTATGGTGGTGGGACGTCCTCACCTCGGTATGGAGGCTGCAAGGTACTTGTACATATTAAAGGGGCACATATAGGTTGTTGCGTAAAACAGTTGTTTAATTTTATTGCATTATAATCTTTAACACTGGGTTTGACTTTTATTATCAAAACCAAAAAAAGTGTATGATTTCTCAACAGATAAAAAAGATATTAGCCTTTATACTGGTTAGAGAGCAGTAGCCGGCGGAAAGCAGTAGCCGGCAATCGCTTTTTACTCGTGTTTTTTTTAATCTTCTTAAAGAAGGTGAGAATGGTAAAAAAGAACTGTATCCAAGCAACACCATTTGCATCGAATCCAACACAAAGCGTAAGTTTTAACATTTTATTTACAAAAAGTATTGGAAATGTCAAAAAGTTTGCCAACTTTCTCGTGGGGGATGCTCACGTGAATGTTACTGCGCATGGGCAATAAAGCATGTTGAAATGATATTTTCATATTGCCCGTCAATTGCTTTCAAACAATATTGAGACATATTAAAAAATTTATGTATCCATGGTATGGTTTTATACGCGTTGTTAAAGCAAGACTACTCCAGCACTTGGTTACCAGTATTACTTCCCTGTTCAATAGAGGCACTCCATGGGGAAATTACACTTAATAAGCCGATAAATATCGGTTTTATAGTCAAGGAGCGGTACTGAAATAAAACTGCCGGGTACTGCTTCTCATAATCCGTAAATTGGCACTATTTGATTACCCCCTTTGTGGCCCCAATTAGGCACGCGCTTAGTGACGACACAAATTTTAATATTGTAAAGAGAGTAGACCTTGACCCCTAGTTTAATAAAATGTAAATATTATTTCCGTTAAATTTCGATCTACCGAGAAAATCTACCTTTTTTCTTTGAAGAAACAGACAAGCTAAAAATAACTAATAATATAAAAACTTTTATTACAGCTAAAAATAACTAACAATATAATAACTTTTATTACCTCTCGGATATAACTCAATCAAGTTAATAACAAGCGCAAAATTGTAATCAAGAAAACCCAGCCAGGGGTCCCTCTGTATTATAGAAGTAATATCCTGGTATCATCCTACGAACTAATTGGTTCACAATATAATACTATAAATTGCCTTAAATTGGAGAGAGGTTCATTCTATGCAATTTCTTTTAATTAAATTAATGACTTTTGTGAGGTTAAGTTTTCTTGATGCCATTTTGATGAAAAAGGGTTTCCATAAATCTACTTAAAGCTGCACTCTCACAGATTGAATGTTTCGACAACTTTTTTATGTTTTGTCTTGGATCCAGCCAATTTTTTTTAAAAGCATGGAAACCAATTGTATAAGACTGCTGAAAAAATTATATTGCAATTTTTTTTATTCAAGTTCAAAAAAAGATGTTTTATGCATTTTTCTTAAACCATTAGTAACGGTTTAAGCCATAGAACAGAATATTTTCAAATGGAAATATGAAAATCTGCGATCTGATCTTTTGTCAGCAATCTTTTATCGTTGGTTTGCAGACATTAACACAAAAAAATGCTCTTTCCCAGACAAAAAAATAAAAAAAAAGTTGAAAAACGGTAAAGCTGTGAGAGTGCAGATTTAAGATAGGATTTCCATACATCATTTTAGCAAATTTTTGAATTTATAAACACCATTCCCCAATTTCTTTCTGTGAATATTAGCAAAACTAAAACCCTAAAAGAGGCATGGTAACAAAATGACTTTGGCCAGTTCATTTACGCTGAGAAATGACATTTATAATATATATAAAGGGTTGACATTGATGTTTTGAATCAGTTTCACATCAAGTGACAAATTACATCATAGCTTGAAATTAAGCTCACAAAAAACAACTGTGGTGACAGACAAAAAAACCTGACTGTTCAAAGCCCCTGTTGAATGTGTACAAATTGACAATCATCAGTGCATAACAGTATTGTGATGGTGCTTTGTTTACCTGATTAACAAGCATGTTATTTGCAAACAGTAGCTGTAAGCCTCAGGCATGAATTTATTGTTTTTCAAAACACTTCATGCATGAAACACTCTAACACCCAACCATCACACCCCTCTGACTCACCCCATGAAGTTCCACATTGTGCATCATGTCCTGCTGTTGTTGGTTCATCTCAGACTGTTTCTCAATCATCATCTGATCTCGTTTCTCCAACATCGATACTATCTGTTCCATATGTTCATCAAGCTGTATTGTTGGAACGATCGGAGCTTCAGGAGTCGGTAATCCACTTGGCTCATTGATGGGCCTGGCGACAATAAGTCTGACATGGCTGCCTGCCTGACGCAACACCTGGGCTACTTGCTCCGAGGCGAACCCGCGAACATCAACATCCCCTATCTGCAGTATGTGATCCCCGCTATGGAGACGGCCATCCTGAAAAAATTGATGCATTTTTAAAAAATCGACCATTTCCATTTTAAAAAAATTGACCATTTGCATTTTAAAACAATCGACCATTTGTAATTTACTTTAACCTTTAAAAATTAAATAAATATAATTAAAATACTGTCACAAGCATCACAAACCTTCATAAACTCTCATCTGTCTTTTGTCCTTTTTGGGGCAATTTAAATTGACAATTTTAAGCCAGAGTTATGGCCCTTACTTAAAAATATGCATATAATCACAGGTAGCAAGCAGCTTTTTCTCATTGCATTACGACCAATAACACAGTCAGAAATCAAAAAAGACGAGAAAAACTCAGACAACTTTTTCTCCATTAGATTTCTTCACAAGCAAGATTAATTTATCAAGACCTTTTTCATTTGTCTGATTGGAAATGTAGGCAAAATAGACTAAAGCCACAAACACAATTTTCTTGGAAATTTCATCTACCATAAACGCACTGTTAGAAAATTCGTAATAACGAGGGTACAACAAAATATTGTTGGATTGAGAAACTTAGTTAAGTATTAAGTTAGTGCAATAAACTAGACTACGCAAATTGAATATGCTGTCTGCTTGGATTATGCCAGGAAAATATCTGCAAAATATATATTTTTCGTTGTGATAAGAACTGAATCAGAAGTTACTTGGACCAAAATATTTCATTATTGAACTTGATGAAAATATTTCAAATATATAATGGAATATAAAGCTTAACTGAGATGGTCAAGTTTGGAAAATCAGGGCCCACTACTCCAAAGTGACTGTTGCACTCTCCAGCACTAGCAGGCTACCAAACTTGCACAAGATGGAATACTTATAGCAATTGTTGGTGAAACTCCGAGAATAAATGGGAACCTCCTGTCAAATTTCATCACATTTTAACATTTTTGACAAAAAAAATATTATAACTCTAGAGTGAACAGTGCTATCTTGTTGATGATCAAACTTGGTGGCGCTATAATGCCAATAAATGTAATGACTAAATTTGGTAATGATAAGATCACAAATGCTCTAATCAGAGAGTTGTCATTAAAGTGTGTTGAGCAGACGACAAGCGACAATTCCCCCACCTGACAACATGATCCCTATATGTCTGTCATTTTATGCAGGCAACATTTAAAATCATGCAAATAATATTAAAATTTTAGATGGAAACTAATTAATTCAAGTAATATATTTTGAGAAAATAATTATACCAAGTCACAGGGGAAATATTTAAGAGAAATTTTAATAGAAAAAAAAATGTCATTAAACAGACTCACTTCTGCTCTTCAAGTTTTTCATTAGAGTGCAAAACTTCATTCGGATGATACAAGATATATATCTTGTTGTCAAGGTAACCATACTTCAACAAGAGACGTGTGTCAACCATTATGCCCAATGAGCGCTGCTTTGTCAGTGGAAAAATGAAAAAAGATGTTAAAAGAAAAAATGCTTTTGTTATTAATGCTTGCACCAAGTTTTCTGGAAAATGAAGATGTTTTGACCTTTAAACTTTGTTTGCATAAGTCTGTTGACCATGACGTTTGATCTCCTCACCAACACCAACCCCACACTCAAAAAAAGGGGACAAGGTCATCTACTGTTGCCTGGATTCATTGTCCTTAGTCAAACTGTTCTCAAGTTATGGTGAGACAAGTTTTCGTATCACTGTTGACCTTGACCTTTGAACTACTCTACTTAAAGAACAATACATATCAAGGGCAGCCTACCACTGAAGTGGATGATACAACATTATGCTATCCTTATTACATTTATTATCAAACTTTTTTTACATCATTTCATGTGCTGTTCTGCACTAAACTGATATTTTACCAAGAAGAATAAAATCCTTTTTTGGAATGTTGTTTATTTTGGTAAAAGTTATTGAACCTTTAAAAATATACCAGAATCTGATAGAACAGACACTGCCGGCCTGGGTCCAAATGGTTGTCTGTTTATCACTGCTAACAAAGAGACATAACCCACTAAACAATATAACCAGAGTGATTTAACTTGCTACAAATATGCTCATTGGGAATAAAAACATGATTGTATATACCAAGTTTCATGTTAATAGTTTTAACCATTTCTCAGCCAGTAATAACAATGATGCCAAAACTATGACAATACTTGACCATCTTTCTTTGAACAAAAAAACCCTCAATATATCAGATAGGAAATTGAACCCATTTCTTAACTTACCACATGGGCCACGCCACCAGGTAAGATGGTTTTGACAACAACACCAGTGCTACGACCCCCGATTATACCAAAGCCAAGTCCAGTGCCATCGTTGATCAGGTCAATAACTTCAATCTGTGTCCATTCTGTATTCAACTGAAATATACAATGTCTAATAGTTAGAGTCAAAACATCATTTCGGTCGTATTTCATATAATGAATGGTATTATATTCTTTAACGCCATACTGTTTTACCATCCAACACAAGCTCAAACATAGTACAGTGTTTCACCAAACTGTTTAAGACACAAAATAATTAGAATCTTCCAATGCATTACTTATAGGCACATTTTCTGCATAGTTGATGCATTTCATGCATAATTCTGCAAATGGGCTCTAATCTTCGCATTGGATAAGCAAATTTTCTTTGTAGTTAATAAATTTCATGCATAATTTGGCAAATAAGCTATAAATCTAAAGTTTTTAAATGAATCAACTTACATTCTCTTTCTGAGTTATCATAAAGTTTGTTTTCCTGTTGGCTTTTCTCGATATTTGACACTCTCATCCAATCATTCTTTCTAAGCCTTAGGCATCTACTGGGACATTAAAATAATCCTAAGAAAGTTTTTTTTTTATTTTCCATAAGTTTATATGTTAGAACTATGTACCTTGATCATAGCAGACAACATCTAGAAATTTCCAGACAGTTATTACCTGTTTCTTGCATAATGGACATATGCGTTTCCGAGTTTTTACCAGGCCTGTAAATTTCCGTCTAAGACAACTCATGTGCAGCTACAAGCCTTTTCATAATGATATTTAAATGGATAGTGATCCTAAATTAAAAACAGAACTATTTAGAAGATCAGAGTTAGAACAATCTTCATCAAAATATATATATATATATATAATATATAATGAAAACCTCAAAATGGCAGCAAGAATCAGGAACTCTTTGACGTTTACTTTAAATTACTGCGCGTAATGACGTTGATGTCAATAAACAATTTTCCACTTGCAATTTGGTGGAATATCAAAAAGCAACACTTACACCATCAAAATTGCACTAAAATCAAAATTTCGGTATGCAAGAAAAAGTTGTTCACATGTTTGCAGGGTGGATGAAAAATTCCGACCCTCGGGGAAGCTTCTTCACATGCCCTCTGATCAGATTTTTACCATCCAACCAGCATACATATGAAATGTTATATTATATATTATAATATATTCTAGCAAAAAATGACAAAACAATGAAGTCATCATAGTAAAAACAGAGCACTTTCAATGTCCTATTTTTGGTGCAGTATGCCAGACAAATAATATTCTGGATACCATCAAGCTTTGACTAATGATCACTTAAAGTTTATGTGCCAACAAAAATAACATGGAACTGCAAGAGAAATCTGCAAGGGTTATTTACGGAATATCTTAAAAAAGACGCAGCCTCAGCCTGTCTTTCTTCATTCAAGGTCATTACTCAGCAATTATGAAAACCAGAGTTATGGCCTCTGTTGTACAAATGCGTATTGTCTCTTTCAACATGTTAACAAAGTCCTGTTTGAAATGTGTTAAACATTTTTAGATATATGGCTTAAGTAAAGGTTTTTGCACACAGACAATGTTACTGCCACTCAGACAACTACGACTCCAAGTCTATGACAAGAAATTACACAAACAATAACTGCTGACAATAACTCCCATGACAAGAAATAAAAACAATAAAAACTGATGTGAAGTGAGCTAAAAAGACAACTTGATGAGACTACAGTGTGCTTAACCAAACAGAAGTTGTATGGTCTCTTTAGGAACCACTGTTGGAGACTCTCCTGTGAAACAAATGTTGAACAATCTGTTGTCAGCATTACCATTCTTGTTCTAATTACCAGGCTATGAAAAACTAGCTAGCTCCCCTTGAAACATGACAACTGATCAATATAGTTAATCACCAACAAGCAATTAAGGAGAAAAACATGGCAAAAAAGTGACAACGCAATGACAGATCACAGAATGACCACTTTGGTTTGCATTCTAAGAATGTCCCCTGAATATTGAACAATGTGTTTTTGTGCAGAAATTATACAGACCAGTGCCAATCAATATCTACTTTTATTCATAAAGTGATGTCCTAAGATTATCAAACAGAGTTGACCGCCAAAAAGTAAAATAGTTCACTGAGGTGAGAAATTTCTAAAAAATGGTTGTTGGAAGGAAAAAATTGTATCATTTAATACTACTTCCAGCAAATAAAATGGTAGATAATTTGATAAATGCAGATGAAACATCACGCAAATGGTAAATGACTTCCAGAACATCTCGATATATTGACTAAAAACAAAAATAAACAAGACTGAGCAATTATAACAAGAACTTTATCGTAGCCAACGTAGTACCGGCATAGCTCTGATAACAAGGCGTGGTGTCGAGGCTGGGGAAGGGGTCTGTCGAGACTTCATATAGCACATGGCCGCCACAAGGGCTCCACAGATCGCCTCCTGGTATGACTGGTTTATCCGTCTGTCCATGTTCAGGTCTGCATGCCCCACCCACCTAATCACGCAGACAAAAGCCCCACCCACCCATTCTTAAAGGCAAATATCCATCATTGTGACCTTGCTTACGTGTCTCTTTATATGGCGTGTACGAAAAATAAGAATTGTAACAATCAACACACTCATTTTCCAATGTACATGTAGATATATATCAGTCGGTTTGTTTCACATTAAATGATGAAAAATCACGAAAATGCTGAGAAAATATTCCAAGATTACAGCATGAAATATAGGAAACAATCAGAAAACATGACATTATCAGTGTCGTCTCGCCTCCAGAAATCAATCCCATGGTCATATATGACACATGATCATCATGTTTTCCTCGAAGAAAATGTCTCCAATTGTCAATACCGTTGCACATTTAACATTTAAAAATCACAATCGCCATGGAGAAGTGAACTCCCTTTAGGAAAACCAATAGATTCATTTTCTGAATAACCGTCTATCTTCAATCAGTACTTCTCTCTCCCTGGTAACACTCAGTTGTAGACTGATTAAACTCTGTATCATTTTAACATATTTTCCAGAAAAAAATCTCTGTACTCTTTTCCCTACTGTTGAGATTAGATTTTGCAGGATGCATGCAGGGTTTATTGAACAACTGCACATAACAGGTAAGGCCATACGAAATTGTTAATATATTCAGCGTCAACCCTTAGTAGGAAAACCTTATCTAGCTAACCTGAAAAAAAAGCAAATGACCCCCCCCCCAAAAAAAGGAGTAAATTGTGACATCCTCAGTAGAATATAGAATATAGACACAAGAGTCTTTGTCAATTGTGGACCATTCTCCATTGATTATAATAGATTTCCACTGCAAAATGAGTTCAAATAAAACTTTATTTAACTGTGTTGATCATAAAACCACACAGAATGCATCATTTTTTGATATCAAATGCCAAAAAAACTAGTATACAATTAGTATAAAGCATGTTGATTTCACTTGTGTAGTTGGAATTTTGTCAAACGAAATTCAAAATATTCAGCAGTATCAATGGTCATATAAGTTGTTGTTTCTTTTTTCATTCAGACAGCCAAAAATCTACTGTGTCTGCTGACGCAAAACATAGATATGATTTGTGGTATAATGGCCTAGCTATTCATGAGGGAATCATGTTTAATATGGTCAGTCTCCCCGAAAACATTAGTTTTGGTATTTGTTCATATAAGTAATTTAAATAGCACAATTATTGAACAAATTTTGCACAACATAAAATATGTTAGGACCATGTAGCCACAATCACAAACATACAGTATTTGCATGTTTCCTGCGATTCCTAATGCCTTTCCTCCATTCCTCATGCCTTTCCTCGCCAATTTTATCTGGATTACTGCACCTCTATGTTGTCTGCAATTTATGCCTTTGGACAAGGAATTTATTATTATTTAAATATTGAGAGGGGTGCTTAATAAAATTAAATTAAATATGAAAAAGTTGCTCAAAAAGTTTAAAAAAAGAAAAAGAAAAGGTATATACTTTTTTTCACTTTGAACTGATGGAAAAAATAATAAATAATATATATACCCATGCTTTTTTTCTCAATTTATTCACTACATGGTATTCAAGCTAGGTAATTGAAACTTTTTTGTGCATTTATGGCTATAAGGTGATTTTGCACATCATACGACTGGGGAATTAAAACCCTCCAGTCTTTTGGTATGACCAAAAATGTCCGTAGTGAGTGTGTGATGTTGGAAGCAAAAAATTCAATGATCACTATTCAGTAAATCAGTGGTTTGAAGTACATGACATGTAAGATTGTTTTTCAGGAAATGTTCACTTTATAAACATGTGGTATCCATATAATTTCATTGGATGTGGTTAACATTCGCAACTGCCAGGAGTAAATATCGGCAATGAAAACTCCATCACATTTTGGAAGTGAATGGCCAGACTTATAATCAGCATGAGCCAATTGGTTTGAAGAAGGAAGGTGCGCAAAATGTAATGGAGACAGCAGTTTCTCAATAACGACTTGGTAATCAAGTCGTAATGGAACATACTTTTTAATCTTTAAAATGAAGAGAAAGACACTCAATAAGCAATACTGAAGCGCATTTAAGGTGTAAATAGGAAAAGAATTGCCAATAAATGTTGTAAAAATTGTTGTTTTGGGTAATCAATGTCTCAGTGCCGACTCTTTTCTGTTTACATAAAGTACATAATTACTACTTTTCTCCGAAAATCAAAGCACTAAAAGTGCTGCAAGAATGGGGGAATGGTAAAGTGGTGTGAAGACTGATTTTTTAATGAGGCAAAGCATTGAATATGTGACTGCGAAATCAGGTTAGCATCAATAACAATCAATATTCACTAACTTCATTTGGTGTTAACTTTATCTCGGTATCACCTCTTTAATGCTTTGCATCATTAAAATCAGTCTTGACACCCACTAAAATATTCCCCCAGTCTCGCAACACTTTCAGTGCTTTGATATTTTTTGTTGGACAAGAATTGTGGTTGCTATGGCTACAAAATCAGTTAAAATAACACTTCCACTTAAAAAACTCAAGAAGTATGCTTGCTAGAATTATGAAACTTGGATTGTGGTTAGGTGGCCATTAGCAGATGAGTATGATTATTTATTGTTATACAAAAACTGTTGTTTCTATGGCAATGAACATAGTGAAAATACCACTTTTTGATGATACTCGAATGACTCAAGAAGTATGCAAGCTAGGTTAATGAAATTAGGTATGTGAATAGAGGGCCATAAGAAAATTATGCACATCATTTTATTCTTATTGTCAGACAAAAATTGTTGTTGCTATGGTAAGAAAAATATAGTGAAAACACAACTTCTATAAACCATTATTCAAACTATTTTCACAAGAAAGAAGAAATAGTATGGATTCTCAAGAAAACCTATGAAAAAGTATAGAAGCCTAGAAATAACATAACATGGAGCATTTTAGTAGGGTTGCCTGAACGCCTGAGAGATAAGTACAGAGACACCAAGCTAAAATGGGGCTTCAAGTACAAGAGAATTACAAGAGTGTATTTCTTCTTATCTGTGGTATTAATTCCCATCACCGACAATACTAAGTGTTTTTGGAAAATACAAGTAATCATTCCTGATGGCTAGGAACAATCCCAAACATATAAAAACATCCTATCAGGAACATCTATTTAGGTTAATAGGAAGAAAAGGCTAGGCTAGGAAGAAAAATGTCAAAACACCATTTTCCAATTACCCTGAAAACAGCAGGAATTCATAATGGTCAAATCACAACCCATGTACATGTAAGACATGTTGTACAATATCTATTCCACTGGATTTTCTGTTACCTCCTTTATACCTCTAGATCTTATTAGTATTTTAACCTAAATCATAATGGGTCCATCTTGTTGCTTAGTTCTTGGAGACTAAAGATTGCAAACAGTATTTTTTAGTTATATAAATAGTTACCCAAATAGATGAATGATTTTAAGTTGCTAAAATATACTTTTGGGCAGCCAAATTAATACATACCATAATATGCATTAAAATGTTTTCAAGTCTCCAATAGTTCGGTAAAAAATATATGTGCATAATTTTTTGCATCATTTTATAAACATGCACATTGAGCCCCATTAGATAAATAATATTACTACCAATGTCCGAATTATGTTCTTGGAATGCCATATTTCAGCATATATATTACAGCTAAGTTAGCAGTAAATGTAGCCTGTATGAGGTCAAAGAGCTATCATTTCCAATTAAAAGGCACTTCTTTTTAATCACCAAGATTGGAGAGAAAACAACTTGACCTCAGCATGTCCCCCCGCTGAAGATTAAAGAGGAATATAGAAGCCAGAAAAGGAAATTTATGCTATGATCCTACAATGAGGTTTAAAGCCAAAGAGAATAATTTAGCTCTGAGAAAGTGGTTGTGTAACAACAATGAATGTCCTCTAAGCATTACACCACCTAAAATGAAAAAAGTGAAGTCAGCCTTGGTCATAATTTATGGGAGTCGACCAGGGTCTGTGTACTTCACCGGTTGGTGGCAATGAGTCACCCCAAGGGAACCTCAGTTGTAGACTTCAGAATGTTTTCCCATCAAATGATTATAAGAGCCTTTTAAAGTGAGGCTGGTCGAATAGCTCTCATTTCATATCCTCCTTATATTAATTAGAGAGCAGCCTCCATTCTAAGAGCGTAAATTAACTATGAAGTCTCAATTAGAGGTTGAAGGGCACCACTTTCTGATCCTCTTTTATTATAGATCTAGTATTACTTTTTCATTCTCCATAATTGAAGAGCAAAGATACCATGTGACCTTAGTGAGATTAAGATTTCTCATTCACTAATCCTCCATTTTGGAGAGCACTTGTTTAATCTTCTTGATTAGAGCGTAAACAAAACATATGGTTTGAAGGAGGTTAAAAAAACCTCATATTTTAATCTTTCTCGGCAGCTAGCATTACCATTCAATCCTCATGATTGGAGAGTAAACATACCATGTGAGGCTGAAGGGCTCTCACTCTCTGATTCCCTTTATTTGAGAGCATTACTTTTCAATCTTATAATAGACTACTTTTCAATGGCCATTAATGAGGGTAAACAGAAAAGAATAAAAGAAAAAAAAATCCAAGTTTTGTCAATAAAGTCTTGTCAATATACATTCAATGTAATGAGAATTTATCAATATACCATGTTTTATTCATACCTAATAATGCAGGATTTACCCCAAAATGCTAACAAAGCCAAAAAAGTGTTTGTACTTGGGCTTTTAAGTAAAAATAACTATGAGGAATAAACTACAGAATCCGAATGCATACAGGGGCTAATAGCCAAATCTCCAAGAAGTCTAGGTTGTCAACCTGACAGTCTCTAATGACCCTATTTTCCGAGACCAGACTCCTATAACAAACACTCAATCTCTGAGTTCTTAATGAAAATGAATCCATAGGGATCAAGAAACAGACATTGTGCAAGGTCTTGCATAAGGTTAACAGGAAGGTTTTGTCACTCGAGAAAGTTCGGAAGAATTGCAAGATCGTGCAATATTTTACATAAGGTATACTGAATTATTTTGTCATTGTAGAAAGTCAGGAACATGTACAAGATTCTGCAAGGAGTTACGTACTGTACAGAAGGTATATAGGACAATTTTGTCATAGTATAAAGTTAGTAACAAGTGCAAGTCATATGGTAAAACACAGAGCTTTCACAGTTTTAATGAATACCCCAAGAGACTGCCTTCAGGACTCATCAAGGCGTGGAATAAATGAGTGAAATGTGAAAGAAATGGTAGGTGCACGTTACTGCATACCTATGAGGTTTCGTGAGTGATTATATAATACTTTTGGCGCTACATGCTACACAATAATTTTCATACCATTTCCTACATGTACTAAGGCAGGGTCATTACTCTTAATGTGACAGAAATGGCAGATGTACAACAGCCCATTCTGACCAACATCCCTATGAAGTTTAATGTGTGTATGTGAAAAACTTATGGTCCGACTTGCCACAGAATACATTTGGGGCCATTGTTTACTAAATCAAGGGCCGTAACTTTTATAACCTAAAATAGATTTGGAACATTGTTCATTGTTGTCAAAAAATGGCTGGGAATCTAAGAGTGTGTGAGAGTGGTTAAATAGTGGTAAAGGTTTCAGCCTCTTGTCCAAGAGTTGATGTTCTATTTAAACCATCAAGCATCTATTATCTTATCACACAAAAACAAATCTTACAGACATTTGAACTGGTTTCAAGCAAGGAAAATGATTTGCGGGTGATTATTATCGGCAAATAGCTGTCTTCACAATCCAGCTAAAAAGCTAAGAATAAAACTACATGAATTTTGGTATTTAAGTTAATGCCACATTCCAGCAAATATCCCATGAAAAGATGGCACCAGGCAAACAGACTATGCAAACAGACCATGTGGTCTGCCGGGAGGTTGAAGAGCTGTCATTTTCTAATCCTCCTTATTAGAGAGCACTACTTTTCAATCTCCTTGATTGGAGAGTAAACAGAGCTGACTTCAAGAATAATTGCTTGGCAATACAATCAATGCATTGAGAGGTAATCAATAGAACATGCTTTATTCATAACAAAATGATATCAGGAATTACCGCCATTCTATAAGAAAGCTCAACAACTGTACACACTCTCAGTCACAATGACAATCACAGCCAGATGTTCAAACAGAATCAAGGTACAGTATTACTACTGTTTACAAATGAACTTAGCATTTCAACTCTTTAAAGCTTTGAATTAATGACCACAGCTTTAAGTCCACCGAAATTCTAACAAGTGAATTTCAGATCAAGTTCAACGTCCATTAGCCTGTGAATAAAATTCCCACATCAAATGAAATCTGTTGCATGCAATCATCAGCAATTCCCATATTCTCTGACGATCACCATGGAGTTTGGCTCATAACCCCCCTGCAAAGCATCCATACATGAACAGTTTACATCAAACAACCATTACCAATTAAATCGTACTTTAAGTTATAAAAATGCTGTCAAAGACAGCCTGGTCCTAAATAAGGGCTAAAAACTTACTGTTCAAAACTGCTCTTCGTGCGTTAAAAATTGACTCGCTTTATTGCAAATGACATTATGAGCGTTATTTTATTACATGATCGACATGAAAGCTTTGCTTTGCTCCAGAAAAGTAATTAAGATTGCTATCATGTGATATGAGTGGCAGGAGTGATTAATATTTAAAATAGGGGAAAATTTCACTGTGCAGAGTTTAGGTCAATAGCTGGTCCTCCATGAAAATTTGCATGTTGAAATACAGGTATTTCATTTTGGAATATAGCTTGTCAAAACGTTCCCTCATTTCTCCATCATTCAACTTCCTTTGATTCCTGCCAACTTTTCCTCATGAGAACATTTCTGTGATATTGCACTCCTGTTTTCTTGTCTAAATAACAATGCATCACAAGAACACAAGAGTAACGAGAAACAAATATTTCTCATCAAACAGCGTTAGCATAATAAAGATAACTTAAATTTCAAGATAATTTTATATTCCTGATTTTAACAAATCAATCAAAGCATATATTTAAAACAAAAAAGTGAAAGATCAACTAACCAGTGTTTGCAAATAAGCTAATATTGATGTCACAAATTTTAATCCTCATCAAATTGGCAAAAATCTTGGAATCGCAAAAAAAGTAACTAACGAAATTGAAATAACCTACATTTCCTTCCCATGCACAACTCACTCTGCTCATCCATCAATGAGCTTATCAATCGATACTTCATGACAGGAATTATTTAATTGATTTTTACATAATTAGATTTTGATGTTTAATTCTAATTGATTACCACAACTGAGAACATGCGATTTAGTCTTTACATTTGCTGCTTTAGCAGACATTCTATTATAGCAGACGACAATGCTCGACAATGCTCGGATGATAAATAATTTATTACATGTGTCAGCTTTCATCGCCATCAATAATGCTGTTGTATGACAAAGTAGAAAACTGTCTGGATCAGAGAGTTGTCATCAAACACTCTTGAAAGTTAAAACACACAAATCCATCCAGATTCTGAGAAATTTCAGAGGCAATATTTCTACTCAAGTTAAACACACAAAAAACAGAAATTCTGAGAATTTCCTAAGCAACATGAAAGTCTAACATATTATGAGAATGTGGCTAGGCAACATTTTCACTCGTGAAAGTCAAACACACAAATCCCATGAGATTCAGAATAACATTTCCCCTTATCAAAGTGTAACACACAAATACATTGAGATTCTGAGCAAAATATCCGCTCATAAAAGTCAAACACACAAAGCGATTCAGATTCTGAGAAATTTCCAAGGCAAAATTCCCACTTATAAAAGTTGTATATAACACACAACTAATTAAGATTCTCGAAAATTTCTGAGGCAACAAAAAAGTCAGACACGTAAATCCATTGAGATTCTGAGAAATTTTTGTCTTCTTCTGATAAATGTAAAAGCACACTTTCTCAAATAATTTATCAAACTTGAAATAGGAACAGAAACAAGCTTATAGTGTGTCAAACATAAGTTTTCCATGGCAAAACATTTTGATCTTTTAACGTCTTCCAATCAATCATTATGCTCTTGGTTTTCGTGACCTCAGTCTTCTTTCTGAATGCCGTTCCATTTAAACTAACCCCGATGAGAAAATTCTAGCACAATATTTCATCCAAGAGTTATCAAAATTGTAACTTTATAAGATTTAAATTGAGCCAACCAATTTCTACCAAGTTTCTGTAATATCATTCAAATATCTTTCAAAGTTATAGCCAACATGTAACGATTTTTTTGTACAACAACACCAAGGTTATGACTTTGAAATTATATAAAGTAAAAAAACTAAGCATACCATATCTGCCTCAGAGTTATTCTGTAACGAGGCTGGCTGCTGGTCGAGGGAGTCTGGCTGGTCGTCGGGGGCAACGGTTGCCGAGGGGTGTGGCCCCCGGGCGACAACGATCTCGACGATGCCTCCCGTCTGCTGCAGAATGCGTATCGCCTCCTGGTGAGAAACGTCTAGTGGCTGTCCATCGATGGCAAGCAACTGGTCCCTTTCCCGCAAACGACCATGTCTGAAAATATATATCATTCTAACATGAGGTATTTCGCCATTATGAACAAAGAAATTATCAAGCATTCTTCGAAGCACAGATGAGCTCAAAATGAATTTAAATAAAAAAAAAGAGCATCATACGAAAGTCGTCCTTTTTTCAGAGTTTAAAAAAATGATCTATGACTTGGAATTTGTAATATTCATGTTAGATTTTTTTCCAACAAAATTGGGAATTTTGTTGACTTAAGTTAGTAGAATATATTCAAAAACTGTTTTTGATCTTTTTTATTTGTAAAGTTTTGTTACTTGAACATCAACAAACAAATCTTTCAACATTTCTTTTTTCACATTTCTAATTTGGAATTTGCATCCCACGTCAGACCAAAAACATACAATTTTTGGCATTGGGAACCAGAATAGCAGAATATTAGCTCTAACAGTGGCTGGGGAAAAACCCCTGATCTATCAACATGACAGCAAAAAACAAATAGAAATGAGTGTTTCCAGGCATTTCAAGTTTACAGGTGTCAATTTTTTGCTCTGGATTTCTTGGCTCTCAAGAACAACCTGATGATGGTGAACACTTCAAATAAATCAAGATTATTACAAGAAAAAACATTTATCACCCACCAACATTTATGAGGCAAGAATATTACGAAACTTAAAGTAAGTGTTATTTTTGTGATTTTTTTTTTAATGAAATTTCTAGACATTGTATCAAAAACAGCTTCAGTGGAGTGACATTATTCAATGAAATTTGAGTTATTATCTCAATTTTAATAGAGTTTGATTTTAATTACATATAATCTTTCCAAATATTTTCATTTTCAAATGAATGAAGAAATAACAATGGGTATTCAAACATCATGAAATTCTTACTTAAGTGTAAAGTGACACTAAGCAACTTCTAAAAACTTAAATGATTATACAACTTTGTATGTGCAGTGACACACATTGTTATTTTGCAGTAGGTAAATGTCAAGGGAAATAATTGTGTCCTGCTTCTTTCAGTTTATTCTAAAATGAAATCTGCCATTGCAATCAAGAAATCGATGAAAATGCTCTGTGCAGGAGTCAAATTGCCACTTGAAAGTGACACACATCTATGTAGTTCATCTTATTACTGTAGATCAGGCCATTCCATTTTGTAATTTTGTTGAGAGTCCACGTCAGCCTGGATTTTGAGCACGGCATGACATTTTTGGAAAGCTAAAATAAGCTGAATTATCTCCCATTTCTGATGCCTCTTGAAAGAGGACAAGGAACCATACCACATTAAAACAGATGCAGGTTCACACCAATGATATGAATGAAAAAGTAAGCCTTGTTAGTATATTATTTGCCATTCAACACTGTGGGGCTGGTATCACAAAAGAAATTGTTTATAGGTTTAACCTTAATTAACAAATAAATAAGACAGGTAATTTGTTTTTGAGAGGAGCAATCCTCATGGCAAGCAAAATGATTTAAATCAGTCTACAATGGCACTCCAGGTTAAAGGGCCTATAATTACACATTACCAGTATACCTATTTGGGACAAAACCTGCAAAATAATTATCAACTGCGAGAAAGTCAGCTGAGTTCTATCGAGAAAGCATTTGAAAACTTGATCACATGTAGCAATACCAACGTATTACCGGCATAGAGCCGACGTGCTACAGATTGTCACTTTTCTGTAACCGATGTTATATCAAGGTGTTGCCGTTGTTCTATTAATGAGCCACCACTGACTGGAGCTATAGTGATAACTTTGCGCAAAGTTGAACTATTGATGGAAGGTTTTAGTACAGTAGTAGTATGGTATCACATCGCTAGGAAGGGAAGTACACCATAAGTACATCAGTAGGACTTTGTAACAGTAACACATCTGTATCAGTACTGCAATGGAGTGCCGCTGATCCATTACGGGGCCCTAACGGTGCTCTATCAACATTTAACGAAGCCATACCAGAATACTGCCGTTATACTGCTGTTGCAGTCTCTAATAGCTAGCATTCGCAGCGCAATGGCAGAAAAACTTGAGCATGTTCAAACATTTATACTGTCACCTGCCGCGGCCAATTTTTTTCACCAATATTCTGACAAAGTATTACCTTTCTTAGCAATGAAATACCGTCACCTTGCTGTAACAGTCTTGATCCCTGAAAATTGCCTAATTTGTGCTCTGGTAGGGCTTCTGTGAGCCAAATAGGCTAGGACTGTAACAGGTCCTTAAGTCTTTTATTGAAATCACACTACAAGCTCCTTTGAAGATCTTGCTCTCCTTTGGCTGTACATACTTGAGCCAGCAATTTCATATATAATGTGTAATGTATTCCTTTATAGTTTCAAGAGGCATGAAGTCTTTCCAATCAATTAATTGTTCAACGATGCATAAAGCTAGCTGAGAAAGCTTCATCAGTCAACTGGAAGAATACTTAAAGAGCAAGAAATTTGTCTAGTCTGAGACTAGACTTAAAGGCAGTCAGCTTCATTTCAAAAGTTATCAAGAAAGATCAAATTAAAGATGTGAAGAAAATGTATGAAGTATTACAGAAAGAAAAGAAAAAATCAGCCAAATTCCATCCATACAACAATATAAGAAATGGGGCTTAAATGGTAATTATCTATTTTCAAATGTATTTAGAACTTAAGTGCATACAGTTTATGTAGTATTTCTTTTCTATAAATAGCAATCCTTATAAGAGTCCAACTTTTCAAAATGTGTTTCATTGTTGTTGCTTAATTCTGCCAAAAAAATATAACATGAACATAATTATGTTCCAACATATGTGAACATTTGTACAAACAAGTGTGAACATATGTACGAAAATGTGTGAATATATGTATCAACATGTGTGAACATTTGTTTTAAAAGTGTGAACATATTTACCAATGTGTCTGAATTTATGTACCAACATGTGAACACATCTACCAACAAATGTGAAAATATGTACCAATGTTTGTGAACATATGTACCAACTGTTAGTTCAATTTGAATATCTTCTGCAGTTTTTGCCAATAAAGTGTTTGCACAATTGCATTGCCACCTCAGCTGCCGCCACCAATACAAAGACAATAAATCAACTTTGTTTCCTGAAAAACAGATAAGCTAACAAAATCAAACATGTCTTCTTCCTCCACTGCAATATCAATTTTCATTTCCAACAATAACAGATGTTGCAGCAAACTGCACATTTGTCTGGGTAAAGATCAAAATAGAATTCAATAATTCAGAGAAAGACAGTCAAAAATACAGTGAATAATACAGCAGACTTCATTTTTCTTCCAAATGTTCATAAGAAGCACAATGTAATTATCACCTTCTGTCATTGGATAGATAAAATCACACACAAGCTTTTACTTGACATCATTGGATGGATCAAACAATGCAGCTTTCACACAATTTTTTAGTTAGATAGATCACACACTGTTGATATCACTACTACTGTCATTGGATGGACAATATCCCACACTGTAGCTAGCACCTACTGTCATTGGATGGACAAGATCACACACTGAAGCTAGCACCTACTGTCATTGGATGGATAAGATCACACACTGTAGATATCACCTACTGTCATTGGATGGACAATATCACACACTGTAGTAATCAACTACTGTCATTGGATGGACAAGATCACACACTGTAGTAATCACCTACTGTCATTGGATGAACAAGATCACACACTGTAGCTAGCACCTACTGTCATTGGATGGACAAGATCACACACTGTAGCTATCACTTACTGTCATTGGATGGACAAGATCACACACTGTAGTAATCAACTACTGTCATTGGATGAACAAGATCACACGCTGTAGCTATCACCTTCTGTCATTGGATGGATAAGATCACACACTGTAGATATTACCTACTGTCATTGGATGGACAAGATCACACACAGTATATAGCTATCACCTACTGTCATTGGATGGACAAGATCACACACTGTAGCTATCACTTACTGTCATTGGATGGATAAGATCACACACTGTAGATATTACCTAATGTCATTGGATGGACAAGATCACACACTGTAGTAATCACCTACTGTCATTGGGTGAACAAGATCACACACTGTAGCTATCTCATAATGGCATTGGATGGACAAGATCACACACTGTAGACTAACACACTGTAGATATCACCTACTGTCATTAATGGTTGGACAAGATCACACACTGTAGTAATCACCTACTGTCATTGGACAGACAAGATCACACACTGTTGCTATATAAAATTACCTACTGCCATTGGATGGATAAGAGCACACACTATATCTATCACATAATGGCATTGGATGGATAAGATCACACACTGTAGATATCACATAATGGCATTGGATGGATAGGATCACAACTTGTATTTATCACATTAATATAATCATTGGTGAAATGAAAACATATACTGCAGTTATCACTTATTGCCATTAGGAAGATAAGATCACACACTTCAGTTATCATCTATTGCCATTAGGAAGATAAAAATCACACACTGCAGTTATCATCTATTGCCATTAAGAAGATAAGATCACACAATGCAGTTATCACCTATTGCCATTAAGAAGATAAGATCACACACTGCAGTTATCACATATTGCCATTAGAAAGATAAGATCACACACTGCAGTTATCACCTATTGCCATTAAGAAGATAAGATCACACACTGCTGCGTGCAGTTATCACCTATTGCCATTAGGAAGATAAATAAACAAACAGTGTGTAGTAATCATTGGATATGAAAGAACAACATCAGAGGTTATACCTGCACTTATTATATCAGATAGAAGCAAAAACTCTCCTGAAAATAAACAAGTGTATCATATATTATTTTTCTGTGTAGTACAGCACTGCATTCACAGTGGAAAATTGACCAAGACATATATATGCCAACTTTTTGTCTTGATACTTAATACAACTGAAGAATGAATTGGACAGTTTTCACAAATCAAACTGTCTAATTGAACACCTGTATACATGATATCTGTGCTAAGGTGATAATGTGATAAATGAGATTTATTTATCAAGTCCAATCACATGGATTTTTTTAAATGAGCATCAAATTCCATCTCTATTCCATACTGAACATTTGCACATTATCTGGGGAAGGGGGATCAAACAGTTTCCGTTCTGTGACAGTGAAATCATTAAAAGGTTTCTTTGAGATCAAACAAATGTGACAATAAAAGCGACAATATATGTGACAAAACAGTAATTAAAACAACAATGATCAATATGCAGAGGTTAACTAAAATGGCAGGGTGCTGTAATTAAAATTGGAATGAGAAATAACAAGGATAAAAATATACTTTCATTGCATTAATATGTTACTTTTCCTCTGCTGAGTTCCATATTGTAAAAACAATTATTATATTTACTACAATACTAAGAGGGTCATAAGAACGATATATCTAGATTTAACCACAGGGTCATAAGAACATAATATCTAGATTTAACCACAGGGTCATAAGAACATAATATCTAGATTTAACCACAGGGTCATAAGAACATAATATCTAGATTTAACCACAGGGTCATAAGAACGTAATGTCAAGATTTAACCACAGGGTCATTAGAACATAATGTCTAGATTTAACCACAGGGTCATAAGAACATAATATCTAGATTTAACAACAGGGTCATAAGAACATAATATCTAGATTTAACCACAGGGTCATAAGAACATAATATCTAGATTTAATCACAGGGTCATTAGAACGTAATATCTAGATTTAACCACAGGGTCATAAGAACATAATATCTAGATTTATATAACCACAGGGTCATAAGAACATAATATCTAAATTTAACCACAGGGTCATAAGAACATAATATCTAGATTTAACCACAGGGTCATAAGAACATAATATCTAGATTTAACCACAGGGTCATAAGAACATAATATCTAGATTTAACCACAGGGTCATAAGAACGTAATATCTAGATTTAACCACAGGGTCATAAGAACGTAATATCTAGATTTAACCACAGGGTCATTAGACCATAATGTCTAGATTTAACCACAGGGTCATAAGAACATAATATCTAGATTTAACCACAGGGTCATAAGAACATAATATCTAGATTTAACCACAGGGTCATAAGAACATAATATCTAGATTTAATCACAGGGTCATTAGAACGTAATATCTAGATTTAACCACAGGGTCATAAGAACATAATATCTAGATTTATATAACCACAGGGTCATAAGAACATAATATCTAAATTTAACCATAGGGTCATAAGAATGATATATCTAGAGTTAACCACAGGGTCATAAGAACGTAATATCTAGATTTAACCACAGGGTCATAAGAACATAATATCTAAATTTAACCATAGGGTCATAAGAATGATATATCTAGAGTTAACCACAGGGTCATAAGAATGTAATATCTAGATTTAACCACAGGGTCATAAGAACATTATATCTAGATTTAACCACATGGTCATAAGAACGTAATATCTAATTTAACCAAAGGGTCATAAGAATGCAATATCTAGATTTTACCACAGGGTCATAAGAACATAATATCTAGATTTAACCACAGGGTCAAAAGAACTTTAGATTTGAAACCACCTGCAGCCATTTGCATAACACTGTTATTTCTTTGGTTTTATTGAAGTAAGTTTAATATTTATTTAGTTACTCTGACCTGTGGATAACATATTTTTTATCTAGTTTTATTCAATTTGCTGAGGGTCATAAGAAGGTAATAATTTGCAGCTATCACTGGAGATATAACAGCAGGGTCAACATAAAACATTATATAGCTTGTCTAGCACTGATAATGAAGTTTTCCTTTTAGTTATAGGAAACAATTCTCCATTAAATACTGTGAAATCATTAATGTTCGTGGGGCATTAATGTTCGTGGTTTTCGTGGGTTGGGTGAACCACGAATTCAAGATCCCACGAAATATAAACCCTTTATTCACTTTTTCAATTGCCTTGTTACGTACATACTCTAGTATATTCTTTACAGAGGTCGCAGTATACAGTGTTAAAACCTGTCTCACTGTATAACTTACGATCATTATTCTGTTAATATATTATAACTGCCATTAACAAATAATCAACCAAATCAATTAAATGTGTTTTATGCAGCAAATGACAGTTATAAGCACGTGTTTAAACGTGTGCTGTTAATGAAAATCTCCAAGTTTACAAGATGTGCGTGATGAGTGTCCATACTCGATTTTTTATTTAATAAAATAATTAATCGAATACTAGTATATTGAAGGTTACTAAGCACCGAACGTGACAATATACGCACCTTTTCGGTGTTTTCACAGTTTGCAAAATTCTTAATTGGCATTCAATGGCTTCCCCTATCTGTATTTATGATCAGGGTACATTTTCTTGTATTACCTTTATTCCCAATTAAATCGATAAGTGACATGGGAGATATGCACTAATTGGCATGTCGTACCACATTAGCGAGTGTCATAAACCCAGTGACGTAGAAGACGGAAATCAAGGGCCAGCGCGTGGATATTATGCAGACGATCTAGGACGATCGCATCTTCGATTTTTATTTTTTTTTTCAAAAATGAAAAACCACGAATTCAAGTAGCCACGAAATTGTTTTTTTTCGGCAAACCACGAAATTTCATGCCCACGAACATTAATGATTTCACAGTATTTAGAAACACATTCTGTGAATACCTTAATAGTATAGAATCCTTTTAAACTGTGAGCAAACCCTTAAACCACAGTTAAAAGATAGTCTTCAAGATATACCTCAAACTAGTGACCTGACTTAATTACTCTGTTCAGATCAAAAGCCATTCAGAAATCAATGAGACATGTCTAACACCTTAAAACCCAGCAAGTTCTTGAACTATCATATTTCTTTGCTTCCTAAAACAATAGCCATCATGCTAATGCTGGAAATGGCCATAATTGATTAGATCTTGGGCTTGATGGCTAAAATGGCCACTTGGCAGCGAATACCATCCGTCTGTGACTAGATTGGCCAGCTATGCCATCAATATTAAATGAGACTAGGATGATTACTACCCCCTATTGCAATTTATCAGATTTTTCACCGCCACTATGACTATTAAGAGATAATAATGACCCCTGCATGAAAGGATGAAGCCGTAGCCAAAGAGTGTTCCAAGCCTTAGTCAAAACATTAATGGCTTATATAAGGTTAAAGAAGCCTTTCACTTAGCAAATACTTGCCAACATGTCCAAATAATATACATGTACATAAAAATGTAATGCATCACTGTCCAGATGATGTGGTGCAGTGGTACTGAGGTTAGGTTAAGGGAAAAATAACCAACTTAGATCAGACTAAAGTTTATAGAGTAGAATCTAGTCACAGTTTTGATTGGACAGTAAAAATAACGGAATCACTGAGGCGTGTCTAAGGATAAGGATTAGAATAATATTGAATACAGACCCTGGTGTAGTCCTCCCCAGGGAATGTTCTCATGGTCTGGAAAAAGGACTTTACATATGCAATGGAGATAATTCAAGTTCAACATAAATCAACATTGGTTGTATGATGTTTGAAAGTGTTTTCTTTGAAGTTTCGGCTACACATTAACTCCAATATCGGAATGGTTAAACAAGTAGATGTAACCGTTCTATAACTACCATGTGGACAATTCAAAACTCTATTCACTAATACCACATGCTATTTATTGAACACTGTCCTAGGCAATATGATGTACAGAACAGTTATGTCACTCATGATTGGAATTAAGCGTCTAAATAACTGATCAAGTTGTAGGTGCCCTAACTATTACATAACAGAAAATAGATATATCATAAGAGCAATACATCTGACATTATATGCCTGCAACTGTTCCGGAAATTAACAAGCAAGGTCAAATCAGAGGATGTTCTTACCGACACACACAATAACATTGGAGAACACAATCATGTCACCTGCAGATAAGCTTGAGCACTTATGATTATTACCAACCACACAGAATTACTCCAGTGATGGCATGCAATTAAACACAATCAAGCCCTCAGATGAATAGTGTTACAAACTGTGGGGTCTGTCAGAATATTGGAAAGAAGCTGGTAGTGCCACTGCTAGAGGTAGAAACATGCAGGGCAACCATCCATCATTATGTGGTGACTCTGTTGGAACTATGGAATATCTAGGATTTGATGTAATATTGTTTTACCTTCTCAGATCAATCTTTATTCGTTGTTAGGGCACACCAAAAAAAATACTTTGTTTTCCTTACCCCACCCACATTTTGAGGGGTGGGAGGGTTGATTTTTGTGTTTTTTTAATTCATATAAACCCCTACAACCCCAAGAGCTTTGGATCAAAGAACAAGCTCAAATTTTCACACTTATGTGCCTGACACAAAAATATTCAGAATTCAAACAAGCCTCCCTCAAGTTTTCTTAACTCTTAAGCAAAATAAATATCAGCCATTAAGTTGACAGAGTGTGACAATTCCCTTGACATACAAGCTATGGCATGTATTTTATTATTTCATCTTCCGTTTTATCACTCTGTTTGACAAAATTCTATTTGAGCAAAACAAATCATTACCAAGAAAATAAAAGTGTTGTGTGCTACCTTATTCCATCAGGAAAGAAAATTGTTGTATGCTACCATTGATATTTTACCATTTTACTACTAAACATAAAAGTGCAGCTAAGTGTATTGAAACTGTCTGCATTGAAATTGAATACAGCAACATGTCAGTGGGAGGATGATTGTTCTTGAACAGCAATGAACATCTCCTTTCATTTGATCAATCGCTGGCTAAATAGGCATCAACTCAATTTGTATTCCTTTTTCCATGATTACATGAAACGAAATTTGAATTGTCTGGAGAATATGAAGGTTGTATTTGTTTTCAAAATATTTGTTTGCGGTGCTATATATCAGATAAAGCTTTGTTGTCTGTCATATTTGTTATTTTCAAACATTTGTTAACCATCGATTACTGTTCCTTTGAAACAAAATGCAGAAGACATATAAATACAGTAGTGCAGATTAGATTGGCTGCAAGTGCTGATTATATTGGCAAGAAGTTCATAAGGAAATGCAGGTTGAACCTACTCGAAGAGGATACTCAGGAAAAGCCGATGACATATACTGTGTATTGGGCTGAAGTCAGTACTATGTAATTATAATTTTGATACAATGATACACAGTTTTTTCAGCAAAGCTGATGCTACTCCAGCAATAATTGATGCGATGCATTATTTGTTTATGCACCAGTCAATTGTAACCACGGCCCCCCCAGGTCCAGGGGTATACCGGGGATAGCCGGGGAAATGGGCCGTGGTTTTACCTTCCAGGTGGCCCCCGCAGTACCGGGTGAATGCGGTGGTTTTGTCTTTGTGTCAAAAATAGCGGGGAATGGGCCTTTCCTATGGACCCTGGGGTGTGGGGGCATTTGGTGGGGATTTTACCAGCAGTTCGTCCCCGCAGGACAGGGATTTTACCCAGGTTTGAATGGACCGAAAGTGTATAAGTATAATAATTTTTATCATGATAAATGTGTTTCCGGTTCGGATCGAAAAAGTCTGACCCAAGGGCAAGTGCCTATTCAGTCAGTAACGAGACATGCCATCATCAGATTAATGGTCTGAGTTTAGGTTCTCTTGAAATTCAAAATGTGTCATTTACACAGGGAGTATAACTCTATAATGGTTTTCTTCAAATCAAAAGATCACCCAGGAAGGAAAAACTGATTGGTTTCTCATGTGACCAATCACTGATGATTTTAGCTTAATTGTACTAATTTAAAGCTCAATAAAGCTACTAATAGAGCTCGTTTGTGCAAGGACAACATCTATCAAATGTAGCTTCTGAATTACCTTGATTACCTAAAATAAAGGTAACTTAGCAACACTAAAGGCTAGTTTTTCTGTATGTGACTTAAGGTTAGCTGATTTTTTCAACGCAATTTCTGCAGCCAATTGTGAAGAACCTGGATAGGTTGTCCCCAGGTAATGAATAGGCTAGTTTTGAACATTTAAATGATTTCACTGGTCAATATCAATTTTAGGGTAAGTTATAATTGACCAATCAATACATATTTTGGCCAAATTTAACAGAACCAAAGACTTAACCAGTTGAATACAATTATGCTGAAAGACACCTTTGCATTTTAATGCACGATAAATAGATGACACTATATAAATATATTGGTTGGAACAGTTATTTAGACTTTTCATCAAACCTGCTTGTCTGTTAGAGTAAACAGTGAGGATTAATTCATTCAGAAATATATTGATGTAAAATAATCACAGTGGCTTGACTGTTGATTAACAAGAGAAATTGTTCATGAAAGGTAAAAATAGAGACCTGTGAATGAAGATGTAGTAAATACACTAGCGCTTCAGCACGAGTGTAATATTTCCAAGCGAAAGTGGAGTATGTGACGAAATTGCTTTGTACCGAGTGCTGTCAAGGACAATGTTCGATAACTAACATGCAGTAAAATCAAATAGCATTGTAATTTATGCGCATGCTAATTATTAAACAGCTTAGCTCTGCCTCCGCCTCCCCAACTATTCCCATAATCAGAGTTATAATATATTATAGAGATGCAAAAATAAATGACTCACTTTCAAACAAGGTACAAAATCATGTTTTGTTTTTGCGAAGGCCTTGTTCTTTTTATTTATCCTATAAAGCAGACTCATTGAGGCAACAAGTAATAATGGTAGTCCTTAGTGTTGGGAGGGTTAAAATGAGGTCTGATCAATTATTGATTCAGCTTCCTAGGCCAGAAACTAAAGTGAATGAGCAATCCAACATAGCACTGGAATCTTAGAACAATAAACTGTGATAGCAATGTTTGCTGATGCCTTTTTGCACTTCCTGATCTACCTTCTGATCTATTCAAAGTTAGCTGTTCAGTTAAAGCTGCACCTCTCACAGACAAAAATCAGATCATATTTAATTTCAAAATTTGATGTGTTATGCATTTTTCCTAAATGGTAGTAATTACCACTTTTAGCCATTCAACAATAATTTTCGAATGGAAATATGAAAATCTGCTACCTGACCTTTTGTCAGCAGTCTTATATCACTGGTTTGCTGATATTTATGCAAACATTTCAAGACAAAAAATAAGAAAGTTGTCAAAACAGCAAATCTGTGAGAGTGCCGCTTTAAAACACACCCATCTGCCCTAATCATGTTCTTGGAGCTATCTGTATTAAGTGTTTATTTATGCAAATGTCTTAACAAACATCTCTTCCAATGCGGGACAGATTTTGATTTAATAATTCAGAAAGCTGCAGATGAAAATTTGTCTACCGCGAAAGTTACATTTAGTTATTGGTTGGTTTAAGGTTCATGCATCAAGATGTATAGGGACATTTGCGCCAACACTAAGATAGCTTTTACCTGCAGCCGGGATGCGCTGAGCTTATGCCTATATATATAATTGCATCTGGGTTTAGTAAAGCAAAAATAAATAACTATTACTTAATAGTTATCTGCCTACCTGTTTATCATATAGCTACCTGTTTATCATAAAGTTCTTCAAGCCACCTGCGTTTAACAGCCACATCCCAGTACGATCTTCAAGTCATCTGTATTCAACCGCCACCAGCCTAAATTACTTCTTCAAGTGATCTGTATTTAATAGCAACCTGCCTTCAGATCTTCAAGTGATCCAATTATTTAATAGCAAACGTGTCTGAAGATCTTAGAGGCACCTACATTCAACAGCCACCTGCCTTTAGATATTCAAACTATTTGTATTCAATAGCAACCTGCCTTCAGATCTTCAAGCTATCCCTATTTAATAGCAAACCTGTCTTAAGATCTTAAAGGCACCTGTATTTAACAGTCACCTGCCTTTAGATATTCAAATCATCTGTATGTAACAGCTATGTTTCATTAGATCTTCAATACATCAATATTTAACAGCCACCTGCCTAACAATATTTAAGACAATTGTACAGTCAACTGCCATATATTCTTCAAGATAAAAAATCCTTCATTGAAATTAAACAGCCTGTCCTTATATATTCCAGACATCAGCATTTACAGCCTGTTCTTAGAATAAATAGAAACATTCAAGACATCGGCATTTTACTACTAACTGTTATTAACATTTGAAAGAATTGTGTTGGAAGTCATGTTGTCAACATCAAAACTTAAAATTGATTTAAAAACCTGAAGTACATTAAATTTAAACAAACTTGGTTCCCAAATCTTTCCATAAATTCCACAAATTATTTTGCACATTTTCTTATAATAAATGATGAAAGAAGTCCAACCAGTCAATTACCAAATACACATAGGCAAGAATTTCCAAGAAATACTAAGAGCTAAGTAATATGAATGCTTTTGAGGTAAAAGCCTACTAATAGACAAGAGTAATTATAGAAAAAACACATATTCATAATGGTCAATTAATAGTGTATTAAAACCTTTTCTAGTACATGGCTTAAGATTGTTTTCCAGGAAAATTATGCCGATGAACTATTGAACAGACACATTTCTGCTATTAATTTGAAAGCATTGGGAATAAAGTTGTTTCCTCCTATCCAGTACATCTTTATAAATACTTCCTGTATGAATCAAAGCAGAAAGCTTTTAAGTGAATATGTGTTATTTAATATTGAATTAATGCAACTTAGATAGGGGAGTTGTATTTGCATCATTGCCAAAACTTTTATTGTCAAGAAAATGCATACAATGTAGAATAATATTAATGTTTTAAACTTTTAAATTAAAGGCCAGATTGCTATTTCAGTTTGAATATTTCTTAACAAATATTCAAGTTGAATGTTTTAGGTATGACGAAGACGTCAACAACATTTAATAAAAGGTCTAACAGCCAAAGGGGCCAAAATGTCAATGAATTTTTCAACTTTATTACTCGATATCTTTTCATATTTACAGAATCCTGACACCTATTTTTGGTTTAAGAACCTATCTTAATTGGTACAATTAGGAGTGGCAAACAGTTGCAACATAATAGGCCCATATTAATTATGATTGTTTTTAGAGTTTGTGCAATTTCCGCAATTCAAGGGACATAACTCTACAGTGACAGTGACTATACATAATTGGCAAAGATATTCTGCCCATATACATGTTGTCCAAGTTAAGTGATTTTAGGGAAAAAGCTTCTGGAGCTAGAGCCTGGACAGCGCTTAGTTGACTTCACCCACTGGTCCTACCTCCCCAGTCAATCCATTGTACCTTAAAAATTTAACTCCCTTTCCGTTATTGATAAAAAATCCTTCATTATAATTATTCCTGTTTGTTTTTGTTATTGCTTCAAATAAAAGGCAATATATTGATGTTTTTGAGAATAAGAGCATTAATAATTCAAATTCAGCAACCTCAAAATACAATCATATAATGCATGATGTTTAATGTTCTATTTATAGGTTATTATAAGTTCATGTATTACAAAATAAACAAATTTACCAGTATACAAAGGGAGTGATAACAACTGTAATAAGGCAAAATAAAAATGGTTTGGTTTACAGGTTTTTTTTAATAAAAGGCTGTATGTAAAAATGTTGAAGTTATCTTCTGCATTACTATTCAGCTTTGAAGTATTTTTAACTACATAACAAAAAACGCACTTAAATCACTTCATATATATATATATATATATATATATATATATATATATATATATATATATATATATATATATATATATATATATATAAACAAAATACCAACAGATAATAATTGGTAGCGTCAGCGCCTATTTCATAAGCAGGATCTGGGCCTCATGCACCAGAAGGTTTTTATAGACCTTACGAGTTGGTTTAACTTGTTATACATCACTTTACAAAAAACAACTGAGACTCACTGTAGATAATTAATTATGACATCATAACCCAATTTATGAATTACAATAGGCTTATAAATGAAATACAGTGCAAAAACAGTTGACTCTGATTGGCTTATTCAAAGCAATTCACTATATTTATGCGTTAATATCAAAATGAGGTTTTTTAATTCAGCCACTTTTTTATACAAAACAAGACGCCAATGCAGCATTGCTGTATAATAAAGCCTGATTCTTTATAGGATTTGAGCTAGTGACCTAGTACTTTTAACCAAAAAGACCCATATTTATACTTATCGGAGATATCATTCATACAAATAACCTGATCAACAGAAACTATTCCATTTGTGTGAGGAAAAATGAACATTTTATAAATACATCAGCTTTTCCAATAAGATCTGTCCCAGAGACCTAGTTTTTGACTCTAGATGACACACTTTATCATATAAGATTTAATTTTTTTATGACATCGAGAAAATATTTTCTAAGATTTGACCTAGTGACCTAGTTTTGATCTGAGGTGACCCATATTCACAAATGTTTAAGACAACATGTAGACAAATATTCTGACCAAGTTTCATAAAGATTTGACAAAAAATAATGAATTTTTATGACCGTGGAATTCTTTCTCCTAAGATTTGACCTTGTGACCTGGATTTTGACCGGGGATGACCCATATTAAAGAATGTTCAAGATATTATGCAGACAAATATTCTGACCAGGCTACATAAAGATTTGACAAAAATTGTTGAATTCATGACGTGGAAAGATTTTCCTGTAATTTGACCTAGTGACCTTGAATTTGACCCGGGATGACCGATATAAATAATAAGCAAGATATTATGCAGACAAATATTCTGACCAAGTTTCATCAAGATATGAAAAAAAATGTTGAATTTATGACGTGGAAATATTTTTCCTAAGATTTGACATAGTGACCTAGATTTTGACCCAGGTTGACACATATTAAAAAATATGCAAGATATAATGCAGACAAGCATTCTGACCATGTTTCATTAAGATTTGATTAAAATTGTTTAATTTATTACCGTGAAATATTTCTTCTAAAGATTTGACCTAGTGACTTAGTTTTTGACCCGAGATGACCTTTATTCATACATATTCAAGATAACATGCTGACAAATAGTCTGACCAGGTTTGATAACCATTGGATCAAAATTCTTGGTTTTATTACATAAAATGAAAAGTTTAATGCAGATTTGTTAACGTCCGCCCGCCCTCCGCCCGTTTTCACCATTTTATAAGTCATAGTTTTTAGATGAAATATCTGGCTAAAAACCCTGATGACAATGAATTATATAATACAACAAACTTACTTAACAAGAGCTGTCACAGAGACAGCGCGCCGAAACATGCATGGATCACTGTTAGATTAGATTTCAATGCAATACATTATGTGCTGAGATATTTACATAAATTGAATGGAAAATATTTGAGGTGGTAAGCAAACTTTAACGTAAATTCTAAGTAAAAAAAGGGGCATAATTTTGTCAAAATGCTTGATAGAGTTACCTCCTACTGTGTACAGGTTGGGGGTATGATGGTGAACAAGCGTGCAAAGTTTCAAAGGCAGATGTCAATGGACTTTTAAAATATTTGAGGTGGTACGCAAACTTTAACGTAAATTCTAAGTCGAAAAAGGGGCATAATTTTGTTAAAATGTTTGATAGAGTTACCTCCTCCTGTGTACAGGTTGGGGGCATGATGGTGAACAAATTTGCAAAGTTTCAAAGCCAGATGTCAATAGACTTTGAAAATATTTTAGGTTGTACGCAAACTTAAACGTAAATTCGAAGTAGAAAAAGGGGTATAATTTTGTCAAAATGCTTGGTAGAGTTACCTCCTCCTGTGTCCAGGTTGGGGGCATGATGGTGAACAAGTGTGCAAAGTTTCAAAGCCATATGTCAATGGACTTTGAAAATATTTGAGGTGGTAAAAAAACTCTTACAAAAACTTTAACATAAGTGCATGGTTACCCCGACGCTCGGGTGACTAGGATAGCTCTCCTAATTCTTCGAATAGTCGAGCTAAAAAGCAAAATATCTATCGAAGTGTTCCCGAACGATGGGTAATTAAATATCTGAAAGTAAATCATTGCTAATGATTTTCTATGTGAAGCAGGAAGTTAGTCAAGAATGGTCAATTTAGAATTCCAGGATATGGGGGGAAAAGAGATTATTATTATTCTTAAGTAAGATACAAATATAGGGATTAACCTCAGGGGAAAATCAGGAATAGAAGAGCAGAGGAAACAAACAAAATCATTTCTATGTCAACATTGGAGATTCTGCTTGATTTTGATTGACAACTTGGTGTGGATCTAGCAGTATTTGATGTGTGGAATGCATAGAAAAATACCTTTATTGCTAAGAACAACAATTTTAAGACTTATGCATTATATTGATGTTTGCATTTTAGCATGGGGCAATGATGATCAAGCTTTTTCAAATTTTATGTTCATTTATTTTATACCTAGATTGATTCTGACAAATGCCCCAATAAAAACCAAATAAGTTAGAGTCCAATTTTGACAATCTACAGAAAAAAGAGCATACAAGCTTAATCGGCCTGCGGCCAAGGGACACACTGACGCTAAAATTAAACTCTTAACATATTGTACATGACATTCTTTGGAAATCGTCAGCAAGTAGAGAAAAATTGGGAAAAAATCATCACAAGCTGTCCCAATTAAAAGAATAGAAATTCCCTACCAGGAAAAATCCCTTGACCTTAGAGGTTTTTTTCGACCCTGGATAAAAAAATATAATTTGATTTTTAGTTGTTGTTGCATGACTTTGTAACAATTAAAAACACAAATAATATTTAAATAATAATATATACACTGAAATGTCATGGTAATTATTCGCGACTTGCTTTGCTGTTTTTACTGCATGGACTTAAACTTCAAATTTGTCTCTACCCTACCCAGTAGTTTTGAGACTGTTGCCCTTAAAAAATGCCTAAGCCTAAGTCTGGATTATTATACAGATTTTCTTTCAGGTAGTTTCACAACAAACACACTTACTTTTAGGTTTAAATACATAACCAGATGACATTTAAATCCATTGAAAGAATCCAGCTCTTGATATTATCCTCTAAACCACTATTTTTTGGTAAACTCCAGAAAACATATAACTATTTCATAAGAATGTCACAAGAAATTTATGTCGTCGCATCCACTTTTCAGCAAACTCTTAGGAAACACCACAATACTCCATCTGAACGTCACAAGAAATTAATACTATCATCTAACCACTTATGTTACTGCACATTATAGATAAAGCACATCAATATTCCATCAGCATGCATAATTGTCCCAAACATTCTGCATTATTATCTATCTGCTTTAGTTTTTTGTGCACAACTGTTGAGTACGTTCCTCTAAGTAAATGCATCAATGTTTAATACCATCATTTCTCAAGATTTTCATTAATTACAGCTTCAGTTAGCAGAAAAAACTCCTGTAAATACCTTAATAGTACATCGGCATGTCACAAGAAATTTACATTATATCCAATCCACTTCCTGTTATTTGCAAACTCCCAAGTAAACGCACCTCAATATCTCATCTTCATGTCACAGGTTATTACTTCTCAGCACTAACTGACGTACCCCAGACCAAAACAATAGTTCCCAAGCATCAATAGATAACAACTAAGGAAATATAAGACCAGCGCTGGCTAGTACCACCTACACTATTAGCACCTTGCAGCTGTACTGGTCAATGGATAGCATGTATGTCTCTGGTACCACCTACAATAAAGCAATTGATAGCTCTTGTTGTGGGCGGTTAGCATGTGGCTAGCATGTACATGTGGCTCTATGCTTCCATGTTGATTGCTTGATATCCATTGTCAGTTTCTGTTGTTTTCGGACAATTCTTTATTAAGCATGTAACACAATGCCATTATCGTGAATTGTTGCCAGGCATAAGATTTAATTAGCGGTATTTGTGAACACTCATAAAACATTTATGATATAAGAAACAAACGATTATAATTTTTTATTGAGTTAATACTTAATTAAAGCATTTATTTGTTTGACAGACTACCAGGTATCATGTCGAGTTAACGGCATTCAAGCCAAGAATTTTGTTTGCAACGAAACCAGAATTAAATCACCGCGACTTATTCCAACTACAGCTCTGAATGGGATTAGTTCACAATTCCAGATTAATTCACCAGTTCCATGCCATCTAACATACATATCCTTGCTTCTTCCACGAAATAATAAGAAGTATTTTAGCAAAAACAAGACATCATATCAGTACACTATCCAGTGTTAATCCAACCAATGAAACGTCCATCCACTGCACAAATCCAAAACTGTGTCACAATTTTTCACTAAAAACTTCAGCACAAGAATCTATCCAGTACGGCTTAAAACACACAGATGTACCAGACAGGACAGTGAAGATCCTATTAAAGCAACCAACACATACACACCATATCAGCCTGTCTCAAAATATTGATTTGTGAGCGAGAGAATGTACTATGTACAGACTGACTAGAACTCTTTCTCTCCCACAAAGTCCAATAATAAGTGAAGATCATTCCCCAACAAATACTATCAGATTCGGCCAGCCAATGCTTCTAGCTTTGCGACACAGGAACGTAAGTCAATAAAAAAAATGACACAAAAAGGCACTTGTGAAACCTCACTAACTGACCATTGCAATTAATGGTATTCTATTAATGGCATGTCATTGTAGTCATGCAGCATGGTATTCTATTAATGGTAGGTAATTGTAATGCATGGTATTCTATTTACGGCTTGTGATTGTAATGCATGATATTCTATTCAGGGTGTGTCATTATAGTGCATGGTATTCTATTTATGGTGTGTCATTATAGTGCATGGTACATGTATTCTCTTTATGGCATGTCATTGTAGTGCATGGTATTCTATTAATGATAGGTCATTGTTATGCATGATATTCTATTTATGACATGTCATTGTAATGCATGGGATACTATTAATGGTGGGTCATTGAAAAGCATGGCTTACTATTAATGGTGCGTCATTGAAATGCATGGTATTCTATTAATGGTGGGTTATTGTAATGCATGGTATTCTATTAATGGTAGGTCATTGTAATGCATGGTATTCTATTAATGGTAGGTCAGTGTAATGCATGGTATTCTATTAATGGTAGGTCATTGTAATGGATGGTATTCTATTAATGGTGGGTCATTGTAATGCATGGTATTCTATTAATGGTGGGTCATTGTTATGCATGGTATTCTATTAATGGTGGGTCATTGAAAAGCATGGGATACTATTAATGGTGGGTCATTGAAAAGCATGGCTTACTATCAATGGTGCGTCATTGAAATGCATGGTATTCTATTAATGAGGGGGTCATTGTAATGCATGGTATTCTATTAATGGTAGGTCATTGTAATGCATGGTATTCTATTAATGGTAGGTCAGTGTAATGCATGGTATTCTATTAATGGTAGGTCATTGTAATGCATGGTATTCTATTAATGGTGGGTCATTGTAATGCATGGTATTCTATTAATGGTGGGTCATTGTTATGCATGGTATTCTATTAATGATAGGCCAATGTAATGCATGGTATTCTATTAATGGTGGATCATTGTAATGCATGGTATTCTATTAATGGTGGGTCATTGTTATGCATGGTATTCTATTAATGATAGGCCAATGTAATGCATTGCATTCTATTTATGGCATGTCATTGTAATGCATGGTATTCTATTAATGGTGAGTCATTGTTATGCATGGTATTCTATTAATGATAGGCCAATGTAATGCATGGTATTCTATTAATGGTAGGTCAGTGTAATGCATGGTATTCTATTAATGGTAGGTCATTGTAATGCATGGTATCCTATTAATGGTGGGTCATTGTAATGCATGGTATTCTATTAATGGTGGGTCTTTGTTATGCATGGTATTCAATTAATGGTAGGTCATTGTAATGCATGGTATTCTATTAATGGTGGGTCATTGTTATGCATGGTATTCTATTCATGGTGGCTCATTACAACCCATGGTAATCTATTCATGGCAGCTCATTACAACACATGGTAATCTTTTCGATTATTCATAGTGGGTCATTTCAATTCATTGGTATTCATGGTATTCTATTTATGGTGAGTATTTACAATTCATTTTAGTCAATTTATTGTTTGTTGCAAATGAGACGCAAAAGAGACTTTAGAATAATTGTTCCAGAAATATTTAGTAATGATGCAGAAAATGTCATAAGACTATGTATCATAAATGATGTAAAATATTTACACCTTTTCTTACGCCAAGTCATTAAGAGTTAGTTTTTTTTCTGCTTACACTGACGTCTGTGCAAAAAAACTAAGAATGTTATAATCTAGACAATCTAGACAAAGATGTTTACATCTTAATTAAGAAAGTGTAAAACACATTATATACATATTACAAACACCGCTAGCAAGTGCTAAGGCAAGCCTATTACATCAGGAAACTGAGATGTTTGTTTTTTATTACCAATCAAATTCTAATGATGTACCACTGCCTGTGCCGTACGCACATATCCCCCTAAATCTGCTTGTGGGTAAAAAAGCTAAAGACCAGAATATATCTAATGTTCATAGAAAATTAACACCAGAAATGTTTGCATTAACCTGTCTTGCATAGTAATGATCACTCAATTCATCAAATAACTTTTTATCAAATTATCCTCAAGACATTTCCTTACGGAACTTCTCACATTGGTATTGACAGGCATTCCCAATGTTGGTATTTTATTATTTCCATCAGCAAGCATTTACACCTAACAAATGTTCAGCAGTCCATAAATATTGCCTGTTTGGCTAAAAGCATTTTTCAAAGACTTTTTTTCACAACTTTGAATTATATATGATTATGTTTTCTTCGCCCCTTCTTTCTGGGGACCTGACATTTTCATTCCATCATCAAGTATGAAAAAAGAATGCAAATATGTTAAACACATTTAATTCTGGTTGAAGAGATATAATTACTTTAAAAAGCCAATCACCTACACTGTTGAAGTAATTAATGTACAACTCATTTTAAGACAATTTGAAATACATTAACAAGCAGGAAAATTAGAAATAAAATAAATTTTAAAAATCTAAAACTTGCATTTTGAATTTAAAGAAAACCAAAAATTGTTTTTAGACCAAAAATATGAAAAAGGCAAGAAAAAGGTCAAAATAATTAATGCTTAAAAATACACATGATGAAAATATAGAGTATTAAACAAATCTGTCTTTAAAGATTCCATTTTTTTTTTACTATAAAGCTTTATGAATATTACAAATTATAGTTAATTGACACTGGTATTTGCATATTAACTTCCCTTTAGTCAAGACTGATACTTTGACATTTCGGAGTTACTCCCCTTTTATGCAAATTTGCCATCGGTAATCTAAAAGGTGTCATTTGAAAAAACAACAACACTAGCATGTTTCTGAATATCTTTACTGTAAGTCATCAATGACACTCCATAAACCCAGGTAGGCCTCTTGATTGCTGTTTGAACCAAAACCATTTTCTTGTTGACACGTCTGTTTTACCTATCAGACAATTTCTGCAATATCTGCAGAGGTATTATTTTCCCTCACTGAAGGTTTGTAGACAGAAATATCGCAGATATCTCCATCTGCATTGTTTCAACATAAGAATAAACGTTTGTAGTGATGATAAGATGCTTTTACAAATATACAAATTCAACTGACATAGAAAGTCTGAATGTTTATTGATAAAAAAATGTTAAAGCTTTACCTCAGCAGATAACAGAGGGTCTGAGTCACCACTAACTGTGCCTCAGCAGATTACAGTGGGTCTGAGTCACCACCAACTGTACCTCAGCAGATAACAGTGGGTCTGAGTCACAACCAACTGTACCTCAGCAGATAACAGTGGGTCTGAGTCACAACCAACTGTACCTCAGCAGATAACAGTGGGTCTGAGTCACAACCAACTGTACCTCACTTCAGCAGATTACCAGCAGATTACAGTGGATCTGAGTCACCACCAACTGTACCTCAGCAGATAACAGTGGGTCTGAGTCACAACCAACTGTACCTCAGCAGATAACAGTGGGTCTGAGTCACCACCAACTGTACCTCAGCAGATAACAGTGGGTCTGAGTCACAACCAACTGTACCTCACTTCAGCAGATTACCAGCAGATTACAGTGGATCTGAGTCACCACCAACTGTACCTCAGCAGATAACAGTGGGTCTGAGTCACAACCAACTGTACCTCAGCAGATAACAGTGGGTCTGAGTCACAACCAACTGTACCTCACTTCAGCAGATTACCAGCAGATTACAGTGGGTCTGAGTCACCACCAACTGTACCTCAGCAGATAACAGTGGGTCTGAGTCACAACCAACTGTACCTCAGCAGATAACAGTGGGTCTGAGTCACAACCAACTGTACCTCACTTCAGCAGATTACCAGCAGATTACAGTGGATCTGAGTCACCACCAACTGTACCTCAGCACAAAATGTTAAATAAAATACAAATAATTTGGCTATTTGAAATAAGATACTTAGTCATGTTACACTAAAGATTGTCTGAAAAACTGGGGCCAGAGGGGCTTAAAAACACTTCAAGACTGCTGATGTATTTTTGTGAGTCTGTCGGGAATGCCGAACAAACTGTTTTATTTATTCTGTGGCCTAAGTCTTGTTCCATACTTATGAACTTTGTCAGAACACTTTCTGCAGAGTTAATCAATACAAAGCACCCTGAGAACCATGCATCACAAGTTGACAACATTAAATGTAGCCTTACATAACAAACAATCCAATTATAATAATAAACATATATGCCATACATCATAAGAGTCAATTAAATACACGGAAATTGGTTTAACAAGTTTTAGTACTGAAAATATATGTTTTAACCAACAACTTTGATTATAGCCCAATAATTCAAGTTACTCAGGTTAAAAGCAACCTTAGTTGAGCATTTGGTGTTAAAAAATGGCTGAAAGCCAAAATCCCTGGGCTGGTGTCATAAAGATATCGACTTAAGGATATGCTTAAGATGCTTTGAGTATACCACCCCTGAACTCTGTAAGAGGGAGTTAGCTTAAACCCAAGAGGGTCACAAGGTGCAAAGCCTAGATTGCATATCCTTTGTGATTTTATATTTCATATCTCATCTAGTTGTTAGAAGGGTGTTTTTGGTCTAGGACTCAACAAAATCCACAAAAGATTCTCACCCCAGGTAGAATGTGAATTAACCAGGGCCTTGTTTCAATCCTATAAAGATCGTAAGGCTTAGTAATTTTCTTGGCATAACTACATTTATGGCATAAGCTGCGCATAAGCTGCGTTTCAATAGAAATATTGCAAGGACGTTTATTGTATGGACTCTGCCCATAACATTGGGTTAAACCCAAGCACTCTTAAACCCGCAACTTTCTGACTAAGATATTTGATTGAAAGGGGGCCCTTGGGTATTCAGAGGCCAAAATTTGAGCCCAATGTTAATGAAATTAGCAGAATAGGCTCAGCAGAATGTGAATTAACACCCATTTCAATAAAGATTTGAAGACTTAATTTAAAATTGCAACTTTCTATATGGCATAAGCTGCATTTCAATAAAACTATAGGACATATATTGCATAGATTCTGCTCATAACTGTTTAGTTAAACCTGAGCAGTCTCTTTAGCAGGGAAAGGTTTACTACTAAGATATCTTATTGAATCAAAGCCCTGGAGTATGCAGAGACCAAAAATTTCCCTAACCAAATGTTAATGAAGTTTGAAGAAAAGAGGCAGCAGAAAGTGTCTTGAGTACAGAAGCCAAAAGTTGCACTAATCCCAGGTTAATGAAGTTGGCAGAAAAGAGGCAGCTAAGAATGTAATAAACCTTGAATACAGAAGCCGAACTGCTCTTCAGTCCCATGTTAATGAAGTTGGCAGAAAACGGGCAACTGAGAAAATATGATTAACCTTGAGTACAGAAGCCAAAAGTTGCACTAAATCCTATGTAAATGAAGTTGGCAGAAAATGGGCAGCTAAGCATATGATGAACCCTATTAGGTACAGAAGCCAAATGTTGCACTTACAGGGCTTTTTCTGCCCATTTTGGGAAAAAGACCCTAGACATTTTGGGAAATTTTGCATCGTGAAAATGCGGAAATTGGGAAATTTTACAGTGAAAAGAAAAAGCTGTCTAGTCTCCTGTGAATTAGGAAATGATTTAATATTAGCTTATTTTCCCTTTAAAAGACCCACAATGGCTGAAATATCAATCCTTGGGGTGTAAATATCTATTGCAATAAATCATGACAGATAATATTTCATATCTCTGAATGTGATGAAAATCAATGATTTCTGAGTTCAATTACCAAAAAAACTTCACATCACATAATTTATTAGGATGTTGAAAATGAACCAGTACAGGTAAAAAGATTTTTTTTTTTTTTTTTTTAAAAAAAAATTGGGGGGGGGGGGGGATTGGGATTTTTTCTGAAGATTGGGAAAAATATCTTATATTTTGCTTTGGGAATGGGTCCGATAGTCGGACCCGTGGATACTATAGAAAAAGCCCTGACTTATCCAATTTTAATGAATTTGACAGAAAATGGTCAGCCAAGAATATGATTAACAGAAGTACAGAAGCCAAAAATTGCACTAAATCCCATGTTAATGAAGTTTGCAGAAAAGGGGCAGCTGACAATGTGTTTAACCTTGAGAACAGGAACCATAAGTTGCACTTAATACCTTGTTAATTAAGTTGCAGAAAACGGGCAGCTAAGAATATGATTAACCTTGAGTACAGGAGCCAAATGTTGCACTAAATCCCATGTTAATGAAATTATGAAATCAATCAATATGGAACACCCACAGGGATCACAGGCTAACAACATTTTGTAGCATTATATAACAAACCATCCAATATCACAACTAGCAGGAGAGGCATTTTACTGCCATTCTGTTTAAAATATTGGTTTCTCCCTCAATAAGTGGAAGTTTACAACAAAGTAACTTTTCGCTCATCATACAAAATTTCAAGTTAAATGACACTAAAAACAATAGCTGTAAATTATTCTTTAAAAAAAAACAAAAGGAAAAGGAAAAGGAAGAATAAAGAAACCAATACTGTAGTGTTTTAGCTAAAGCGGAATGGAAGGGCGGCCCGCCCTGCCCGTTGCCCCTTTTTACATGCCCTGTCATATTTTTCCCACCCCCTTGCGCCCTTATGGCCATTCAGATCGTTGTTTATCACAAAGTTACGCACTAAAAGTATTTCATTGGTCAATGGCGCCGTTTCCTAATCTGTCATAGATCAGTGTGTGCTAAGGCACATGACCGTCATCACCGCGGGTCTGATCAACGGTAATTCACGCTTATAATCAGGGTGCTAATTGCTGTTCATTATGACACATTATTCCTTGTCTGATACATCGAAGTTGTACCTCTAAATGTCGATCTTTGATGTTGTTACAAATTTAATTAATTTAGCCATTTATAATCGGTAATTATCACATAATTGGGTCATCTATCATCCAATTATCGAAACGTCCCATTTTAACCAATCAGAGAAGACACTGGTCAAATGATTAAAAGTTTGTTAAATTGCGATAGAAAAGGCGAGGAATTGATGAAAAATGTTGTTAAGCACTAGTAAACAATTGATACTTGCAGTGTAAAAACAAGGCATACTTGTTTCGTTTGAAGCAGACGGTCATTGAAAAACAGACAGTGGCGCTAAGAAAATCAAATACTCAAAACTTCATGACCAATATTTGATGTTGAATGTTCACAATAAAAATTTGTTTTGTAATCTCAAAACTTTTTTATTTGCTTTATAAAGGGTTTACTTACAGTATTTTCCTCATTTGTACAATGTTTAAAAGTAGAAGATTCGGCGAGTCACCGCCATTTTTCGGAGTGTATTTCTCGATTTTTAAGTTCTATTATTAAGTATTAGTGAGTTTTCATGAAGGATAGAGATTTTAAATGTCATTTTGTTTTAAAATGTCAGCATATTGAAATTCATTTAATAAAAGGCAAGTAAACAACAGCAAAGCTGAATGTGACATTCGTACCCTATCCTGATCGTACCAAAACAAGATTCGCCCCCTGCACTTTAATGTTTTTAACAGCTCATATATAAGGCCATTCTGATTGTTGCAAATGTGTTGTTTTTAAATGTCTTTGTTTTTATTTTTGAGGTCAACTATACATTGCAAAAAGGAGACTCTAGACAAATACACTTTTGATAGGCCAAAAAAGAACACTTTTTTTAACATTCCATCTAGAAAAAGCAATCAAAGTAAATGTGAAATTAAAGTTTTGTGGCATGGCACAATATTTATCTCAGGTTTTACGATAAGTATCTCTTCTCCTTAAAGTCCCCCCACTTCTCCCTAATTTGACTGGTGGGAGAAGTGACTTCTCCCAAAAATTCAGCCTTGTTCTCGAGAGCCCTGGTGAAAACAACCCGAGATGGTAAAGAAATTGTCTGAAGTGAAAATTAACAAGAAAGAAGAATTAAGAGTATTCTGTAGGGATATTACTACAATGTGTGCATGAACATGCATGTACTTTGATAACAATACAAAGCTAATATTGTGCGCATTGTTTTCCCATTTAAGAAAGCACCATGCCCCTATTTTGGCCCACCCTGCCCTTTTTAATTCCTGGCTAAAACACTAAATACTGTAAAATCATGTATATTTGTCTGTACAAAAATTTCGTGGTTTTCCAAAAATCGCCGTTTTTGTGTGTAACTTACTTAAATTTCTGGATTACACATTTTAAAGAATACAGAATGCCAAATACATTTTTGGCTTTAATTGTTTTAAGGGGAATAGTTATTATTTTGTGAATAAATATTTTGTCTGGATTTTAAAAGCATGGATTGCCTAGTAGCAAAAAAAAAGCCAGGAAAACTTCATCCCGTGAATAAAAACAATTTACAAATACACAAAAATTAAGAAATGAGTGTTCTAGGCTTCCACATTGTTGGAAGTCATTTTGCGTGAAACATGCCATAATAACTGTAATAGAGAAATATTATTATAAAACATCAGTACCAAGTTTTGTTGAAATGTTCGATAAGAAAATCAAGCTCAAGTTAGAGATTGGAAAAGGTGTAGATTGTCTTCAGTTGACAAAGTCCCCTCTGCCATGCACCATCGGATATTAGACATTTAACCAAGGGAGGGCATGCAGGCTGGTATATGTAAATTATATTTCGAATTTGGGAGGTTTAATAGTTGCTCTACAATTGGTGATCAATTTATCCCAGTTTACTTCCCTTTGCTGTACAGAAATTATTGCAATCATTATCAAAATCATGTGACCACATTTAAAATCATGTGACCGTACTCAGAATCATGTGACCACATTCAGAATCATGTGACTGCATTCAGAATCATGTGACCACATTCAGAATCATGTAACCTTATTCAGAATCATGTGACCACATTCTAAATCATGTGACCATATTCAAAATCATGTGACCTTATTCAGAATCATGTGACCGCATTCAAAATCATGTGACCACATTCAAAATCATGTGACCGCATTCAAAAACATGAAATATCTATCCTTCAGAAAAATATTTTGCTTTTAGACATGAAATGTTCTATAGTTTAAAGATCTAAGCAAAACAATACAGCAATGAGATAAAAAATCTGAAATCCAGCCTTTTCCGAGATCAACAGTCTGCTCATCAAGGGAGATTACTGTGTAGAAGATTGCATGATGACAAGACTTTCTCCATATATTTCTTAGCGATGATCTGAATATTGCGTTCCATATAATGGAGTGATCAATCAAGAAAATAAGCAAAAAAATAAAACCTTCAAGTAACAAAAGCCAGCTAAGACAAAGTAGTTAAGAGTGTATGTTACATCGGACCTTAAATACTTCTGACACAATTTTTTTAGAGAAAAGAAGACATGATTTGTATGGTCAGATTCTTACCCATCCAATTTATTTATGGACATGAATCTTCTCTTATCAAAATGATTCCAAATCTATCTTACAAAGTCAGTTGAATGAAAATCCCCAAGGAAATCATAACAAGTCTTTCTACAGCAGTTAGATCAGAAACATGTCAGAAAAAACCCTCCATCCTCCAAATTTTGTACAAATTAAACACTTTAGCTTTCAGCATTTTGTACAAGGAAAACACCAATTATATTGATTCAAGTTATGTAAATTGTTTAATTCAGGATATGGTTTTATTATGTGAAAACCGAACAAAACCTAAGGGCTGAAACTATTTTGGCAATGGGTTTTGGGGGCGCTTAAGGAACCCCTATGGGAGTCAAAGGGTGTGTGGCACCATGTCACAGAGGCAAAACTGGCTTTTTAAAAGCACTTTTGATTGCCCCACTGACTTCAAATTTGAAGAAAACTAGACTGTCAATAATAACAACAAATAAGGAAACAACCAAAAGGTACCAGTCAACTCATTTTAAATAGATAAAAAAAATATATATATATTTATTAACAAATTGCATCCCAGGCTTAAGTTTAAGTATCGGGCATATATTGAAATAGCATTGAAATTTATCGACATACTATTAATTGCGGGGTTAATTACTACCTGGGTCAGTCCTTTCTGATAGCTGAATGTATAAAAACAAACAAGTAAAAAAGTCGCTCTAATATGATTCAATGCATAATAAAATGACATATTGCAGCAAGTCAAATTCAACCAACAGACAAATCGCTTCTAAAAGATTTGAATTTGCCAGATCTCTTCCATGAAACATGGCAATTTTTTATGTAAATTCCTGACAATGGAAAGTCTGGATAATAAATAGGATCAAATGAGCACAACTAAAGCGGCATTCATATTTATCAGAGGACTCTATTTCAACAAGAAAAGACCATTTCTGGATCATATTTTCTCTGACAAATGCATCCAAATGAATTGCAACTGTTACTGAGGATTTAAACGAGATGACAATATTGAATGATGACGAGTATTTCACAGGATTGTCACAATAAAACGAAAGTTCCACTATCATACTTGATTTGTTTACTTTCCCTTGACAGAGTTATTTATATAGATAATATTTAAGCGTTCTATAATTTGATAATTCAAAAGGGTCCAATGGGATCCACAGTCTAAAAACCAAATATGAATGTTAATTTGACCTGAAATGAGAAGAATAAAGAAAAATTCAAAGGTACTGTTTGCTATGCTATTTTTTATGAACAAAAACAAAAAAGGAGCAAAATCTATTAAGCCAACAAACCTATGTATGTTATGCCTAAGCTTCTAAGGGTAATAAATTAACATGTACAAGCTAACCTGACAACGAAGGCACAATACTGCTGATTTAACTTAGCATTTCATGTTTCGAGTTTCAAATCAAGTGCAAAATAGCCAGTCAGTCGAGTATCACATGGAACTAACTCCTGAAGAGGCATGCTAATGCACCAGCAAAGCATTCACACATGTATAATTTGCATTGTTCTCATTTCAACATAACTGAAATTACATTCATATAACGGCATGGTGACAAAAGACACTTTCTGAAGTGTTAAAACAGACTGTTTGAAGCAGCTGTGGGGGCAGTATAAATTGACTTACTCATTGGTGCAAAATAGCATTGTGATTATACTTTGTTTAACTGGTGTTTTTTTTCACTTTAATTAAGCTTCTGATCTACAATGTGTCCTGGATTCAATTCACGGCCAGGATCTAATGTGTTGGGTGTTATCACATAGCTAGACAAGTGGATTTCTTTTCCTTCTAAAACTCATTAAGCAAAACCATTGAGCAGTATAAAAAATATTGAATATAAAAAGAGCAAGTGCAGATGCTTTTTGCTACATCAATAATCCAAAAACAATAAAAGAAATAATCACACACTTTATCACTGGAATATAACGGAAACCAGACAATGGAACGGAATGTCCTGATTTCTTTCCAGGCCACATTGACACAGTGACATTGTCTTTTATGGGAAAACTATCTTCTCTTCTTCGCCATCTATGGCAGTTTTCTTCAGCAGATAAAGATGTTTGGGGAAAGCACTTTACCATGGGTGGTATTCAATATGCAACTTAAGTGAATCTTATGGGCAAACATCATTGACTCCATTCACTGTATAGGTCCATTATTTCATTATCCAATTAAGACCAGTATTGAATACCATATATCTTGAAGTATTCTTATATTTTCTGGCAGAGGGATACTTCTGCAGCATTTGGGTCATGATTACAAGACAGTCTAAGTTCAGACTCAAGTAAACACATTTAAACTGCAAAACTTCATTTTGTTGTTATCTTCTTATTGAGTATTGATGAATGAAATCTGATGATTCTGTGTACTATTTGAAACCATACCATCACTTACGTTTATTTTTGCTTAAAAAATGGAATAAAGATGATTAATTAGTGTTTGTAATATAATAAAATAGCTTTTCTCTTTTTAAGATTTATAGTATTAAATCATGGGCCCAGAAAACATGAATTGTTATGTATGACACTACCCATCTAAGTTTCATTGAAGTTGTGAAAGAATATCAGCATGCACATCTTTCTCCAGCAGCCAACTGTTTGAATGGCAAATTTCAATTAACTTGGAATTTCTTGTTCATGGTAGAAGGCAGATAAAAGATAAAGTCAATCAATGTAGAAAACATGAGAAGGGCAAAACAGCCTTATAAATCAATTCCAATATACATACAAGCTAATTTGGTTAAGAAAAGTCAGAGAGTATTTTTGCTTTCCAACAGCTTAAAGGGACTAGACACCAGATCGTCCAAAAATCGGCAAATCCAGTATTTTCTCAAAATGAGCCTAGAATTATCAATACGAGCTAGTATGAGGCTGGATAATACTTTATTTTACATGACTAAAACAATAATTTATCGCTGTCTTAGATGAGGGCAGTGGTTTTTTTTACTCAACATTCTGGGAATGGGCCCCGGGGTCTTTCTGATTGGGAAAAATGAGTCATAATTTCGTCTAGGGAATTTCAATTTTTGCCTCGAATTGAACATTAATGCTTTAAAAATATAAACACTTGAGCAAATTTCACTTGGAAAGTGTGTTGGTCCTCATTTTTTTTAATAGTCATGTTTTTGTGTTTTTTTTGGTAACAATTATATTCCACCTTATTTAACTCTATGTTGCATTTTAATTCCGTCCAACTTGAATATCAGAAAAATCTAGACAACATTGTCTTTTGTGCAATACAGAGCATGCAGATAAAGTTTTAAGGAATTTTAATATATATATGCACGCTACATAAATATAGGATGGTAAAATAAGCTTGAAATAAGCTCCGTGAACTAGTTATATACCAGCTCATTCTTAGCTATATAAGAGAATTAATGTTTAAACAGAAACTTAAAACACGTTAAAATATGGTAAAAGACCCGTATATGCCAAGAAAGTAATCCCAGAGATGTCTGATTAAAGAAACTTGGAAGGTATCTTTCTAAAGCTTTTAACAATTTTCTTTGACACTTGCTCTTACAGAAGCCATGCATTGTCTTGGTATAAATGTTTCATGTACATCTGTATAAATATTATTATGACAGCTGCGAGCCATTTAATCAAGAAGTTGAATAACTAGTGTTGGGAATCGGTTGCAGTATGACTGAAGAAAATCGGTTCCACTCAAGTAACCGATTATCGATTACAATTGGTTTCTGACAATACCTTTATTGTAAATTAATTCTTGTACCATATCGCGTATTTGTTAACTAAGCTTATAAGTATGTTTTAAGTACAGTACACTCAACGAGTTAGACCCACTTTCTGTTTCCCTCCGTGCATTTTCGCTATCCGGCCAACACAATGATTTTATCGACTGTCCGCGTTCCTCAGAGTTTTAATTTAAGGCCCTCGGAGGGTGATCAGTCGACCAAAGAATAACGAACGTGGCGTTCCTCGGAGGGGTTAACTCCGCGAAACTCTGCAGACACTTGAAAAGAATCTATGCTTAAGTTATTTTATTTTTATTACAATTTTCAACCGATTACAACGGCTCCAGTAAATCGCTATTATTCTTTTTCCTCTGCCCCTTTTGAATGAAGTTAGCTTACCACAAGAATGCAGTCATATTTCACTAGTTGCACATGCATCTTATATAAACGTGTTTTTGCTAATGACTGAATACATTGATAAACACATTTCATCCGAGAAAGGCTAGGTTACACATTTTCGGAAAATCAGGAGGTCAAATGCGTTCAAAGTTCACAGCGCATGGTTTTGAAGGCCTTCTTGCCTCATTTTCGGTTTTTAACCACCAAAATAATAAATAGTATATTCTACATTGTATTGATCACGCGCTTGGCGTCAGAGGTCATGGTTCAGAATCATGTAAATAGTCGGCTGCTTTATGATGCAATAAAATTAGTGGCAATACTTTAATGATTCAATGTTTATTATTCAAGGCAATATTCAATTGGCGTTTACGGACACAAATACAAATTAAACTTTGGTACATGTAAGAATCTTTTACGAGGGAAAAGTTTTACTCTCAGGAGGAACTAGACTTTATCCCTCAGAGTGAGCAAGAAAGTAGGTCTAACTTGTTGAGTGTACTATATATGTATTTAGTGTTGTTGTTGTGTTAATTATTTATAAGCGATAACAACTGAACACTTCCGAATGTATAAATGGACTCCAAGGAGAAAATAGGTGGAAATAAACCGAACACAAATAAGGAGGGCAAAGACAATTAAACCAACTTGCCGGTTGAAAAAATGATTGATTATGACCAAATACAATTAATTGTCGCCAGTTTCAGGCCCAACCAATCAATTTTTCGATTATAATTGATCACTGAAACATCACTACTAAGAACTACTTCGTAAAAGAAATTTTACAACAGTAGTCTTAAAAGGACACCATATAGGTTGATGTAAAATAATTGTTTTAATTTAAATGCATTATCATGTTTAACTCAATATGCCTTTAATGAACAACACACAAAATAAAATGATTTGTGCACTTTTAAAAAAAAATTGATTTTGGAAATATGTTTGTTGTTTAATTAAAAGCTTCATCAGGCCACCAATTCCCCAGTTAAAAAATAGCACACCAAAACATCGCTAACATTTTTTTACCTCAATCTTTACCAAGTTACATTTTTCGCCCAATAAGCTAATTCTTGGAAACATGACAAATATTCTAGACAAAAGGATTGAATGGTGGAAATAAAAACCTAACTCTAGTCTGCACAAATAATGATTACATTTCTGCAGAATATATATCACATGTCAGAGCTATAGTAATCAGATTTGTATCTCAAAGAAGCTTTAATGCCAAGTTTAGTTATATAATTTCTTCAAAAAGGAATTAAATGCGATTTTTTTGTCTTTCGCAAATATTTAATTTGATTACATGAAAGTTCTGCCTTCTACTTGGAAGGAATAAAGCCATTAATAAAACAAGAGCACCAACTGTCACAAAATATGCTCATCCTAATTTTTAGACAAAAAGTTAGATGATATTTAAGAGGTTGTATGTTAAAGTAAGAGAGCAGACACTGTAAATACAGTTTTTGGCAATACAAGGGTTATAACTCTGGAATGACTGAGGTGAAACAGCTGGTTTTTGAACCTGACTGAGATATTCTGCCTATACACATTCTGACCAAATTTGTTGATGATTGGACAAAGGATTCTTAAACTTTGAAACAGACAATACTGATTTTTGGTAATCTCCATAATAAAAGGGTGATTACTCATGAGTGACTCAAAAAATATGGCTAAACTTGTCAGAGATATAAAACCCATACACATTCTGATCCAATCTGATGATTGGTCAAAAGCTTCTGAAGTTATTGATCGGACAAGTCTAATTTTAGGCAATTCTACAATTAAAGGGTGATAACTCTCGAGTGACTACTGAGATATTGTTGATTATCAAAATGGTCCAAGATATTATGCCCATTTACATTCACATTAGTTTATATAGTATCGTTACAGCATTAAAATTACCCTTATTAATAAATTGGTAAGGCCTTTTTCTAATTTTGCCAAAAAAGGCCTAGAATATTTCAATCACAGTTCAAAAAAGTTGTCGAAGAACATTCCTGATAGAGTTCAAATACCTTTGCCGGCAAACTTTTCTAACACATACTGAATTCCTCTCAAAATACACACACATCAGAGCATCACCATAAATTTGACAAAATTAATTAACACTCCACATGTGCTTTATCACAGAAAAGCCTATTTTCCATATGCTTTGATTAATAACAGAGGCTCTATATTTCCTTGCTCAATACTCAGAATGGTTCACTTTATATCAATATTCCCCCCTTAGTAAAAAAACATCCAACAGAATTCTGAAAAACACTGTCATAAATATTCCTAAACTGATCAAATATTAACGTAAACTGCTGACAATGCTTGCTGCAGCAGAAGGTAAATCAAACAGACTAGGAGAACAGGGAAAGCAAATGGTCCTAAACGTGCCAGGACAGAAAATGATGTTCTTGCATGCTATTGAATATTAGCAAATATTACGGCTCAGACTTCCCTGGCACCTATAACATCAATTAAGGACTTATAAAAAAAAATACTGGGGCCCTATCCTCAACATTTTTTCCTGGAAAAAAATCAAGCAAGGAGAGCTTGAGAACAAGAGAAACAAAAAATTCCTAAAATAGTCTTATTGTATTGCTTCAGTATTTCTTTGGTTTGGTAACGAGAACAGTGTTTTTGCTCCACTTTTTATATATTGGGAAAACCATTAAAATTGTTAAAATTAGGTTAAGATGATGAAATTTGGATTTTATCAAGTGCCTTGGTTAGGGTCAAAGATTGATTTAAAAATGTTAAAGAATACAAGATTGGCCCCATTTTCAATTGAAAAAATTAACACTTAAACACCACACATATCTTCTCTTGGCCTAATGCATATCGGCGAGGCAAGGAAACATATGAAGAAAATTTCTGCTTTTCCACAAAAACTGACCCCTCAAGCTCAAACTGTCCCTGATTAAGGAGCCTAAGTATGCCGGGTTAGTGGCACTTCATATCCTCATTTACATACAAACATTCTCTTCATTGACTGACAGGCCTTCTTTCATATTCATAGAAACATAAATTGCTTTTTCCTAACGAATATAAAATTACTGATCAATCAATGACTATTTTTTTAAGATAAATCATTAAGTATCTTCACATAGTAACAAAATGTTATGTCCATTAAATATCCTTAACTGCATCACTCTGGCCATTAAATATCTATCAATTGCATTATTCTGTCCATTAAATATCCTTAAATTGCACCCAACTGCATCCAATGCCACATGGACCTTTACATTTAAAAAAAAATTAACCATTACAGTCCTGAGCCATTAAACGGAAGAAGTAATGCATGCCATTGTTTGTTCTCTTACCATTTTCAGAATGGGGCTGGGGCCTTTCTGTTTGCAAAAATTGCCCTTTTTGACTAAAATTGATAAATCCAAATTGCCTGGACATGAACAAGGGGGCTTTCAAAAAGACTGAAATGATAAAATATTTTTTTTTCTTTAAGATAATGCCAGCATATTCCTTACAGCTTAGGTTCAATTTTGTTTTCACACTTGAAAATATGTTTAAAATATGTTTATGTTTAGAATTTGCAATGGGGCCTCATATGGTCCGAAAAAAAACACAAGGCATGCACATTTCATGATGAATTCTCAACCTTTTGTAAAACACTTTTTAAATACAATAAAAAAATTAGCAGAGCACATCTGACAGTTGTAATGAAATAAGTAAGCTAATATATTAGTTGCCTTTCTGCAAACATAACTATTAATTATTGAAAGTGTTACGCTGTTTGTAAGGCGTGAAGGCGTGTTTTAATTCAAAACGTAAAATTGATAATAATATTTTTTTGTTTGAACAACATTTGGAAAACATCCTGTCACAGGAACAACTCTCCAATAAAATACAGTGCAATAGAGTTAGCAGAACAAGAAAATAATTGAGTCATCCATCATCAAATAACAGTCCATATTGAACTTTATCTCTAGTTCACATAGGTCAAATATTCTGTCTGGCTTTTTAAAACCTGGCTAAAACCCTTGTCAAATTCATATTTATCAATTTCTTCACAGACATACTCAATTTCATCACCTTTGTACAAAAGGCAATGTGTTTTATTTCAATGGCACTTATTGACTTCGTTAGCACCCTAACCCTTTTAAGCGCAGCTTCGTGCCATTTTTAAATCTTTCGTTAAACATTATTACATCCGATATCCATTCAAAACTTATATTCAGACAGACGAATAAGCATTGATTAATGTTTTGCACCGGTTTCTTCAAATTTTCAGCATGAATTCCCAGACATCAAATAACCTTTTCAGATTAACAGTTCCAAAAAAGAATCAAGCAAGCCTAATCATGTAAATCAGAAAATGGATCAATATGACAAAAAATCTGTACAAAACTAGTTTCCTTTGGAAATGTAGCCTGTCTGGTTATGTAAAACTTGAATTATTTACAAGACACAATGGACTCACAAGACACTGACAACGCTGAAAGAAATATTTGTAACTGTTACCAAAGGACAGATTTATGGTCACATGATAACCGTAGACAAACAAATGCACATGGACTAAAAGAAATAATTTGTAAACAAAGTAGGTAATTAATGAGGGCATTCTTTATCAATTACAGTGTCATATAAATCAGTATACTAGTGCTGGGCTTGCAGACTTGTGCTAATAAATTTGACCATTGCAAACAATACCTTTCAGCAATCCCGCCAGGCTGGATATCCTGTACATATATGGCCGGATCGCCTGGGTTGGCGACTACACTGAACCCGAGGGACTGTTTTTCTGGCTTGAACAGCTTCATTGTCTCAATCTCTCGTCCCGCACCAGCTGCCTCGATCACGCGCTGGAACTCATCGTTGTACGCAGGGGTTGACTGGTAAGGCAGCATGCTGGTGTGAGGTATCTCTGCTTCAAAAACGGGGTTTGTATGGCCAACTGGGGTGAGCTGAAGTTCCGGTAGAAAATCTACATCGTGTCCCTCAAGGCCACCGCTCTCATGAACCTGCAGAAAGGAATAATACCCTAATAAAGCCTTCAATGTTTTAGACATGATATGAACTGCTCAAAAGTCAATTTGCTTTGATATGATTAACAAAGCTTTTTATTGGCACACATGTCATAACTGGGATGTAAGAAACAAAGGGAACTAACTCTAATTGTACAGAAAAGAAAATCAAAACATTATTCTACACCTTTATTTAATGAGCAGCAACAGGTACAAAGGAAATCTCTCAGCACTGACACCATATAAATACAGCCTTTAAGTATGCTTGAAAACCTGATGGTTGAATCATGATCACCCACACTAGTTAGCCACCCAATCACACCCACCTGTTTTAGCTCTTCAAAGGAATCCTACAGTACCACTAGCTGCCTAAACAGGATTCTGTAGAATACAGATCAGGACAATAACATTGTCATATTGGTTGTGGTCCCCACCTGTGACATAAACAACCCAACCACACTCACCTGTTGTAGCTCTTCAATGCAGTTCTGCAGTTCCCGTAGCTGCTTAAACAGAGGGCTCCGTAGCATACATTTCAGGGAGCTCACATTGTCATAATGGTTGTGGCCCCCTGTCCCCCACCAGTGACATAAACTGTCCCCCAACTGTGACATAAACAACCAAACCACACCCACCTGTTTTAGCTCTTCAATGGAGTCCTGCAGTACCAGTAGCTGCCTCAGAGGGCTCTGTAGCATACATTTCAGGGAGCTCACATTGTCATAATGGTTGTGGCCCCCTGTCCCCCACCTGTGACATAAACTGTCCCCCAACTGTGACATAAACAACCAAACCACACCCACCTGTTTTAGCTCTTCAATGGAGTCCTGCAGTACCAGTAGCTGCCTCAGAGGGCTCCGTAGCATACATTTCAGGGAGCTCACATTGTCATAATGGTTGTGGCCCCCTGTACCCCACCTGTGACATAAACTGTCCCCCAACCTGTGACATAAACAACCCAACCACATCCAACGGTTTTAGCTCTTCAATGGAGTCCTGCAGTACCAGAAGCTGCTTAAACAGAGGACTCTGTAGCATACATTTCAGCGAGCTCACATTGTCATAATGGTTGTGGACCACTGTCCCCCACTTGTGACATAAACTGTCCCCTACCCATGACATAAACAACCCAGCCATACCCACCTGTTTTAGCTCTTCAATGGAGTCCTGCAGTACCAGAAGCTGCCTAAACAGAGGGCTCTGGAGCATACAGATCAGAGAGCTCACATTGTCGTCCTGGCTGTGGTCCCCAGATTCCCATAGAAGGGTTTGAAGATGATCCAAGCACTCTGCTGCATGGTCACCATCTGCAAGCCGTAAAAGGTCATTAAAGGTAGTAGATCACACTGTTTGATGGTAAGTTTGTCTTCTTTTAAGTATTTTGATTATTTTTCAGTTGACAGTTTAGGAAATGCTTTCCTCTTCATTTGTATTTGTGCACATAATTACTGCATATTTACAAGTGTATTTGTGTTCATGATTCCTACTTTTACAAGTGTATTTGTGCTCATGATTCCTTCTTTTACAAGTGTGTTTTAGCTCATGATTCCTTCTTTAACAAGTGTATTTGTGCTCATGATTCCTTCTTTAACAAGTGTATTTGTGCTCATGATTCCTTCTTTTACAAGTGTGTTTTAGCTCATGATTCCTTCTTTAACAAGTGTATTTGTGCTCATGATTCCTTCTTTAACAAGTGTGTTTTAGCTCATGATTCCTTCTTTAACAAGTGTATTTGTGCTCATGATTCCTTCTTTAACAAGTGTATTTGTGCTCATGATTCCTGCTTTAACAAGTGTATTTTAGCTCATGATTCCTTCTTTTACAAGTGTGTTTTAGCTCATGATTCCTTCTTTAACAAGTGTATTTGTGCTCATGATTCCTTCTTTAACAAGTGTATTTGTGCTCATGATTCCTTCTTTTACAAGTGTGTTTGTGCTCATGATTCCTGCATTTACAGGTGTATTTGTGCTCATGATTCCTGCCTTAACAAGTGTATTTGTGCTCATGATTCCTGCCTTAACAAGTGTATTTGTACTCATGATTCCTACTTTTCCAAGTGTGTTTGTGCTCATGATTCCTGCATTTACAGGCGTATTTGTGCTCATGATTCCTGCCTTAACAAGTGTATTTGTGCTCATGATTCCTGCTTTAACAAGGGTATTTGTGTTCATGATTCCTGCTTTAACAAGGGTATTTGTGTTCATGATTCCTGCATTCACAAGTGTTTTTGTGTTCATGATTCCTACTTTTACAAGTGTCATTGTGTTTATGATTACTGCATTTACAAGTATATTTGTGTTCATGACTACTGCATTTACAAGTGTATTTGTGTTCATGATTCCCGCTTTTACAAGTGTATTTGTGCTCATGATTACTGCATTTACAAGTGTATTTGTGTTCATGATTCCCGCTTTTACAAGTGTATTTGTGTTCATGATTTCTGCATTTACAAGTGTATTTGTGTTCATGATTTCTGCATTTACAAGTGTATTTGTGCTCATGATTCCTGCTTTAACAAGTGTATTTTTGCTCATGATCCCTGCTTTTACAAGTGTATCTTTGCTCATGATTCCTGCTTTAACAAGTGTATTTTTGCTCAAGATTCCTGCTTTTACAAGTGTATTTGTGTTCATGATTTCTGCATTTACAAGTGTATTTGTGTTCATGATTTCTGCATTTACAAGTGTATTTGTGCTCATGATTCCTGCTTTAACAAGTGTATTTTTGCTCATGATCCCTGCTTTTACAAGTGTATCTTTGCTCATGATTCCTGCATTTACAAGTGTATTTGTGTTCATGATTCCCGCTTTTACAAGTGTATTTGTGTTCATGATTTCTGCATTTACAAGTGTATTTGTGTTCATGATTTCTGCATTTACAAGTGTATTTGTGCTCAAGATTCCTGCTTTAAAAAGTGTATTTGTGCTCATGATTCCTGCTTTAACAAGTGTATTTTTGCTCATGATTCCTGCTTTAACAAGGGTATTTGTGCTCATGATTCGTGCTTTAACAAGTGTATTTGTGCTCATGATTCCTGCCTTAACAAGTGTATTTGTGCTCATGATTCCTGCTTTAACAAGGGTATTTGTGTTCATGATTCCTGCTTTAACAAGGGTATTTGTGTTCATGATTCCTGCATTCACAAGTGTTTTTGTGTTCATGATTCCTACTTTTACAAGTGTCATTGTGTTTATGATTACTGCATTTACAAGTATATTTGTGTTCATGACTACTGCATTTACAAGTGTATTTGTGTTCATGATTCCCGCTTTTACAAGTGTATTTGTGCTCATGATTACTGCATTTACAAGTGTATTTGTGTTCATGATTCCCGCTTTTACAAGTGTATTTGTGTTCATGATTTCTGCATTTACAAGTGTATTTGTGTTCATGATTTCTGCATTTACAAGTGTATTTGTGCTCATGATTCCTGCTTTAACAAGTGTATTTTTGCTCATGATCCCTGCTTTTACAAGTGTATCTTTGCTCATGATTCCTGCTTTAACAAGTGTATTTTTGCTCAAGATTCCTGCTTTTACAAGTGTATTTGTGCTCATGATTCCTGCCTTAACAAGTGTATTTGTGCTCAAGATTCCTGCTTTTACAAGTGTATTTGTGCTCATGATTCCTGCTTTTACAAGTGTATTTGTGCTCATGATTCCTGCTTTAACAAGTGTATTTTTGCTCATGATCCCTGCTTTTACAAGTGTATTTGTGCTCATGATTCGTGCTTTAACAAGTGTATTTGTGTTCATGATTTCTGCATTCACAAGTGTATTTGTGCTCATGATTCCTGCTTTTACAAGTGTATTTGTGCTCATGATTCGTGCTTTAACAAGTGTATTTGTGTTCATGATCCCTGCTTTAACAAGTGTATCTTTGCTCATGATTCCTGCTTTTACAAGTGTATTTGTGCTCATGATCCCTGCTTTTACAAGTGTATCTTTGCTCATGATTCCTGCTTTAACAAGTGTATTTTTGCTCATGATCCCTGCTTTTACAAGTGTATTTGTGCTCATGATTCGTGCTTTAACAAGTGTATTTGTGTTCATGATTTCTGCATTCACAAGTGTATTTGTGCTCATGATTCCTGCTTTTACAAGTGTATTTGTGCTCATGATTCGTGCTTTAACAAGTGTATTTGTGTTCATGATCCCTGCTTTAACAAGTGTATCTTTGCTCATGATTCCTGCTTTTACAAGTGTATTTGTGCTCATGATTCGTGCTTTAACAAGTGTATTTGTGCTCATGATCCCTGCTTTAACAAGTGTATCTTTGCTCATGATTCCTGCTTTAACAAGTGTATTTGTGCTCATGATTCCTACTTTAACAAGTGTATTTGTGCTCATGATTCGTGCTTTAACAAGTGTATTTGTGTTCATGATTTCTGCATTCACAAGTGTATTTTTGCTCATGATCCCTGCTTTTACAAGTGTATCTTTGCTCATGATTCCTGCTTTAACAAGTGTATTTGTGTTCAAGATTCCTGCTTTAACAAGTGTATTTGTGCTCATGATTCCTGCTTTAACAAGTGTATTTGTGTTCATGATCCCTGCTTTAACAAGTGTATCTTTGCTCATGATTCCTGCTTTTACAAGTGTATTTGTGCTCATGATTCGTGCTTTAACAAGTGTATTTGTGCTCATGATCCCTGCTTTAACAAGTGTATCTTTGCTCATGATTCCTGCTTTAACAAGTGTATTTGTGCTCATGATTCCTACTTTAACAAGTGTATTTGTGCTCATGATTCGTGCTTTAACAAGTGTATTTGTGTTCATGATTTCTGCATTCACAAGTGTATTTTTGCTCATGATCCCTGCTTTTACAAGTGTATCTTTGCTCATGATTCCTGCTTTAACAAGTGTATTTGTGTTCAAGATTCCTGCTTTAACAAGTGTATTTGTGCTCATGATTCCTGCTTTAACAAGTGTATTTGTGCTCATGATCCCTGCTTTTACAAGTGTATTTTTGCTCATGATTCCTGCTTTAACAAGTGTATTTGTGTTCAAGATTCCTTCTTTAACAAGTGTATTTGTGCTCATGATTCCTGCTTTAACAAGTGTATTTTTGCTCATGATTCCTGCTTTAACAAGTGTATTTGTGCTCATGATTCCTGCTTTAACAAGTGTATTTTTGCTCATGATTCCTGCTTTAACAAGTGTATTTGTGTTCAAGATTCCTGCTTTTACAAGTGTATTTGTGTTCAAGATTCCTGCTTTAACAAGTGTATTTGTGTTCAAGATTCCTGCTTTTACAAGTGTATTTGTGTTCAAGATTCCTGCTTTTACAAGTGTATTTGTGTTCATGATTCCTGCTTTAACAAGTGTATTTGTGTTCATGATTCCTGCTTTTACAAGTGTATTTTTGCTCATGATTCCTGCTTTAACAAGTGTATTTGTGCTCAAGATCCTGCTTTTACAAGTGTATTTGTGTTCAAGATTCCTGCTTTAACAAGTGTATTTGTGTTCAAGATTCCTGCTTTTACAAGTGTATTTGTGCTCATGATTCGTGCTTTAACAAGTGTATTTGTGTTTTTGATGACTGCTTTTATAAGTGTATTTGTGTTCATGTTTCCTGCTTTTACAAGTATAGTTGTGTTCATGATTCCTGCTTTGACTAGTGCAATTGTGCTCATGATTCCTGCTTTTTTAAGTGTATTTGTGTTCATGTTTCCTGCTTTTACAAGTTTATTTGTTTGCACGATTCCTGCTTTTATAAGTGTCATTGTGTTCATGATTCCTGCATTTACAAGTGTATCTGTTTTCAAGATTCCTGACATGCAAGTGTATTTTTGTTTATGATTCCTAGTAGTACATGTGTATTTATATTCATTACTCACTGACAATTTATGTTTATTGTTTCAACTTCATGTTGTTTATAGTTTATGCCATTACATGTTCATGATATATACTGTTAGTCATTAACAGAAATGTACAAATATACTGCGATAGCCAAAACAATTTATTAAGTAACATGGACTTTGTTTTTTCCATCAAATGTTCTAAAAAAGATGCATAAATAAACTGATCAGCATGCTTAGCTGACAACCATTACTTGTTTTAAAGGATTTTTATGATAATAAAGCATATCTCACCATTGATAAGTGACATGTTGATCCTAAACTGAACACTGCTGACGCTTTAACCATTAACAGTCCAAGGGTCAATCACAACTCCTGAAACAAAAATTACAAACTGACATAAATATATTCCACTGCCAATTTTTGTCCTAGAAAACACAAGTTAATCAGACAGGACTCTCTGTAATAGCAGAAAAATATGGCAAAATCAGGGCCGACCAATATTTCATCTAAATGAAATCTGTTATAATAACAGAAAAGCTTGGAAATAGGATCAATGGCAGATAAAATATGACAGTACCACACATGGGATTTATCGAGAATGATAACTGGAACATAACATACTGGACAACATTGCAAATGGGAGCAAGTGCCCTAGGACAGTAAGCAAAATTGTATTGAATTTTCTTGGATCACAGATTAAATGGAGTGCTGGACAAAATTTCCCATTCCCACTGGACAGCATCCGCCTCCCTACCGGACAAAATCCCCCCTCTCCACCAGACAAAATCACCTACCACCATTTTTTTGTGACCCACTGTGATTTTAAACTATGGTAGATCCACCGAGTCTTTGATATTGTTTCTAGCTAAAACATTTGTAAAATTTAATAAACATTATACAACTTATACATTATTGGTGATACATGTGATTAAACTTCTCTGCAGTCATTTTGTCCATCTGGATGACATAAAATCATAGCATAAATTCTAAGTTAGCATAAGGTTATTCAATATTTAATCAAACAGCATGCATTCAACATATTTTGAAAACCTTTGGATAATAATGTTTACAGAGTTGAATACATTATTGCATAATGAACCAAAACCTACTTAAATTGAAAACAATTTGTAACATTTCATATCACATTCATATTAAATGTATTAGTTCTTCACAGCCTGATACAATGTGACCTTTTCTCCCTAAAAGCACTCTTTTGCAGCACCCTGCTAGTTTATAAAACCTCCTTCATTCTCTATTATACCTCTACTACTCAGTAATATTATCCCAAAATGTATAAACTTAAGCAGCACTATATACTAAATATATCTAACCTATTAAAGAAACATCCAATGCTAACTCCTATGTGACTTACCAAAACAAATAAACACAATAATGTGAAAGGGCATAGGAGGAACTGCAACACATCCCTGTAATACTACACCTCCACATAAGATAAAGCACCTTAATAGGCTGACCTTATCAGTTATTATCTACTTCATCCTTATTGTAATTACCTTGACAGTCACAAATTTTGCAGGCCCTAGGCCTGCATAAACCAAGCTTTTGTATCTATCAATAATTACATAATTAGGCCTAAAATAAGTTTTGTTTCGGGTTACCCCAGCACACTGTTTTTTAAATAATAAAAGATATTTGTCCAATAAGTGAAAACAGATTTGCTTTAAAGCTTGATTCAACTATATTTAACGATAGTCTGATTATGTTACTCATTTTTGTGTTAAAGGGACTGTACACCAGATTGGCACCAAAAAAAAGTTTTTTTCTGTAACGAATCTCATGACAATTATTTAAGAAATCTTTTTACTCTCTTATAAAAAAAAAAAATCAAGTCGAAGACCGGGTCTGAACCGGTGTGGTCAAAATTGCAGTCCAGTTTTGTATCCACTGTGCTATGAAGGCTTACACTAAACGGTTGGAATATTTAAGCTATATACCTACAATTGTAACTTGGTAATATCACGTGATAACATTGACTAGCCAAGCATGCATAAGGAATGAATTCTTCTAAGTAAACATACAAAGTAATCTTTTTTAATGGAAAAATATGGAAAAAAAAGTGAAAAATAAATCAATTGTAAACTATGTGGTACTTCAGTTAGTAAGTTTCAATGCATTGTACACATCGATGCCAAGTTTATGTCATTTTTCGACAATTATCTGCTCTTTTTTTTCGCTATTTCATCATACGGAGTACAGCCCCTTTAAATACATACTTTACACTAAACAAAAACAATAATTCTGGTAAAAAAAATGCCGCAAGTACAATAGTGCAACAGCAACACTGCTACTATTAAAATTTTCTTGACCCAAGAATCTGAATTTTTATCATGATCAGTCAAAGTTTACCAGCCAGGAAGGGCCGACGTTTTGCAAGATGTCTGAAAATTTATTTAACTTTTTGGAATGTTACATATTGTTTAAGAGGCAATACTGCTGTGACCTAAATGAAATCTTCCGAAAAAAATTATATTGATTTGTAAAAAAGGCAAACTTGTATATATAATAGCAATCTGCCCAAACCAGGACAAATGTGACCCATTAATCAATTCAACTTAGGAATGGAAAGGCTTGACCAAGCAATATTCATACAGCCTACTGGTTATTCAAGTAATGGTCATCCAATATTATAACCTGCCAGCAAAAATTATTCAATTCACTAGCAGTATAATTCTCTTCAGGGGAAAAGATGCCTATAAATTGTATTATTTAAAATTACATTCTCCACAAGTACAGGTAAATAAGTTTCAGACTTTTATATCATCTGCACTAAAAGATCAACAGGATACAGATAAGGTCTAAAAAAAAAAAAAAAATTTATTTTTTTATTAGGCTTTATATAAGAATGTCATTTCCATCATTGGAGAATAGTGTTAAAGTAATCTCCTTTATAAGCATTTAAGGTTTTAAACTCCATATTTAAAAACCAAAAAAAGAAGAAAAAAATCATTTTTTTTCAAACTGACTATAAAAACGGGTAACCCGAACCAAATGTATTTTTTTTAGGCCTAATTGTTATGGGAAATGATTTGCATAATATTGACAAGATGATGATTTAAAATGAAGGTTTGTTGTGTAATTTTAATTTTCAGGGAAACAAAATATGAGAATTTGAATTGAGTTTTTGAACTTATGAGTATCAAAACCTATTCATATGACCTAAACAGAATTCCTTATTTCAATGGGTCAGTTAGTTTCCTTTCCACATTGTCAATCATAGAAGATCCGTAGGAGATTGTCCAGATTTAGGCAATTGATTTTAAAAATGTGAATATCAGCACCACCCAGTCCCTTATAAATGATAACCATAGCATTTGGTTAATTTATGAAATGGTTACTATGTCTTGTTGCAAGGTAATATTTCCCCAAAGCCCATTCTTTAGGCGTTGGTGCCGCAATCCCTTCATAAACTGAGCTTGCACTCAAGCACCTTTTAATTATCATGTCATGCCCAATTCCTGCACAAAACATGCAATGTAATACAACCTGTTTATTATTGTCATTTGTGGTCTGCGCTTCTTTAGGTCAAATTATATGACGTGTAGCTTTCCAGTATATTCCTTCATAGGCATGTCTCAGCAATTAGAGGGTATAGTGAATAACACCCCATCGATTGGCATGGCTTTCCTGCAGATATTCCCTATACCATTTCACAGATTTTTTTCCCCGCGTCTAATACCCCCTATCGTCTTATACCCAGTCATTTACGGTACTCTCTAATTGCTGAGGCATGCCTATCAAGGAATTTACTGGAAAGTTGCATGTCATAAAATCATATTTTATAACATAAATTATCATTTATGTCAATTATAAATATGATTAAATCAGCTCTATAATTAATTATGTATACTGGAGTGAAGAAGAGCTGCATGTTTACTATAACAATAGCTGACAGGTTTAATAAAATTTTGATTTCAGAAAGGATTAATGAGCATTTAGTCTGTATGCAATAACACACGGAATAAAGGCACATTTTTTAAGTTAGTTCAACGCTTGCACAAGTCGATGGTACCAGAAGTGACAAAATCACAAGTGTCAACAATATTTCAATGCTTTAAGTAAACAATTACTTTTATTATAAAACCCAATTTAATTAATTATTATTAGTAATTGCTTTACAATAAGGAAGCATTTTATATAATGACTTAGTTTTGTATTGCATTTCATACCACTTGAATTTCAGCTACAAACACAAATCCTTCATTTTCCATTTTACCAGATTTTTTTAAAATGTTGACCTTGATGTAATATTACAAACAGTGAATCAAGTCATTGAAATCGGGTCAGATTTCTAACAATGAAAAGCATACACTTATAACTCAATGTGACATACCTAAACTTTGAATTGACAATTACCAGTAACCTGAATTGATTTACAGTCAAAACAACCTTGAGGCTAAACATAAAAATCCCAACCTGGGTCAACAGTAAATTCAGGAACTTTTTCCCCATTAAAAGTTCCACTGTGAATAACTTAAGTGTTGAAACTTGAGTATTAACAGCACTTGGGCCTAAAAAAACAAAACATTTAGTTCAGGTACCCGACCCTATCTATGAAATAGGCTCCGACCCTACCTTTTTTTCAGTCAGTTTGAAAAAAATGAATTATTATTATTTATTTTTTTGATTGCTTATCAATATGTAGTTTAAAACCTTATAACACCATTCGGCTATGCAAATGACATTCTTTTTTAGGCTTTATGAAGAGTCAATGACAAAATACACAGCCTGACTATTAATTTATTTTATTGGATTTATCATTTATACCCCACTAGTATTAGGCCTAGAAAAAAAATTTGTTTGGTTAAGGTTACATCCTTTTAAAAAATAGGTAGGGTAGGTAGGCTTTGTTTTTTTTATATAAGAATGTCACTTTTTATCCTAGCGAAATGGTGTTAAAAGTTATCTTCTGTACAAGCATTTAAGGTTTTAAACTACATATAAAAAAATAAAAAATTAAAAAATAATAAAAAAAAAATCATTTTTTTTTCACACCGACTATAAAAATGGTAGGGTCGGCGCCTATTCCGTAGGTAGGGTCCGGTTACCCAAATCAAATGTATTTTTTTATTAGGCCTTATCAGCCAAGCCAAAGTGCTGTCTCTTACAATGTGAAACTTATTTGAAAAAAAATACATTTTTTTCTTTATGTCAGGGTGTTGTTTATTGTGACACCTTTGACATCACAGGAAAATGATTAGAACATGACGTCTTCATGCTTGAACACAAAAGAGCCTGGAAAGGTGAATTATGAGATCTAGGTTGTTACCAGTAAGAGGTTGCGTCAAATCATCAAAATTACAGTGATGATGAACCATGACCTTTTCCTTTTCATGTAAGGCAACTGCACGTGGGGGTATTTAATGCTGCAACAGGTCATCAGTTTAATGACGGGTCTGCTCAATAATAATAGAATGCAAATGTGTCTTTCCAGATTGATTTATCTTTATTAAAAAAATATTGATAGATATCATCTATTCTTCACCCATGCTTCCAAATTAACAATTTGGTAAATAAAAGGACAATACTGAAACTGGCTCTGGATCGATGAACCAAATAATACAACAAACAATTGATGTTAACCAAATAAATGTCATTGCATTATCGCTGGTGCATATCGGATTTGACAAGGATGCATTGGATAACAGAACTTACAGTACATGCATTTCCATTAAATAAATGATATGTTCAGAAAATAGTTTTCTCTTTTTTCTTGTATTACCTTTTTGAAAACTTTATTAGTTACTGAACTTTTGATGACTACACTAATATATATATGACTATAATTTATTATTGACGCATTGTTCAGATTGGGGATCATTTATTGAAACTGTATGAGCTAGTCCAAATAATTGTACCTTGACGGATTTATTTTTAGATTTTTGATATGGCAAATCCTTCACATACAAATTGTTTAGTATCAAAAGTGGGTAGTTGTTCCGATCAGGATTCCGGGTTAAAGCATATAGCGTTTATAAAATATCATAAAAACAAGAAATATTACCAGATAATGTTATTTTATATTAGTTCCGTACACAAAAATTAAATATCCAACTTATAATAATGAGTTTGACGGCTTTTCTTCATTTCATTCTGTCAAAACATAACGATATATACATGAAGGGCACCTGCAAGGCTTTAGGGCGCAGTTTTAAATCGCTCGGAACATTTCGGCCATGGCCGAGTTGTTACGATTGTATAACGAGGTCTATCTCGAAGCTTTGTCTGAGGAGGCTGAGTTATTACGATTGTATCGAGTTGTTCCCCTTCGCATAATTGTTGTCTGTGTCAGTCAACTTTCGTTTTATTGGAAAGGTAAACAACTTGTTTTAATGCATTAAATGCTTGTTCAGTGCAAAATAACATTTCACTTACATGGTAAAATATGAATATAACTCTTTATGATCAATTTCAACCATAAAATACTTCACTTAAAACAATTTCAATATTTTTAAAACACCCCCGTTTTTTGCACATTCCCGTTTAGACGTTAGGGATTGGAAGAATCCCGTATAACACGTCTATTATTTTAGACTACTGTATGAGCGTGCTTGATTAGATGATCAGAATTGTTGCGGAATCGTATTCAAACTTCCAAAAATTATTCCCAACGAGTGATACTTTATAGCGTTTAAGTTTGGGCTAGTGAAATTGGTTTTGGGCTAGTAAAATTTCCTATCTGGTAGCCTGAATGGGCTAGTGGATTCAAAGCCGAATTTCGTACACTGTAAACTTTTATAATCAAGGCTTTTCTCAAGAAAATAAAACAGAAAGGTATGGTGCAAGAGATTAGTTATACCTCAAAATCATACTGAGTTCAAATATTTTGAATGAAATCATAGAAGTTTGAATGGAGATAAAGCACTTTTTTACTCCTTTCATCAGGTATTTGAAATTTGACCTGTGTACATATATTTTGATGTTTAGGCAGGATTGTTATGGAATTGGTTATTGTGTATGCGGCATACTTAAACATCTATGTTCATTAGTCTTCAAGCCCGTCAAAAATTATCATTAGAGTCATGTAAGCCTAGAAATCTAGTTTTGTACAGAATGTAAACAACATTTTTGGAATATTTCTCCCATTTATTCTGCAACCATAAATTCCCCAGGGCAAATTATTTCTAAAGACTCGACCCCTCAGACTCTACATTTGTTTTAATAAGATATTTGATAATTCAAATATTTTTTTATATACCTTGATGTTTATTAACTTAAATATTTCTGTCAAATTCCTTCCGCATTCAATTTATCACGCACCTGACTTCCGGTTTACCTTTAAAAAGTGTACCGAATATTGAGTTATTAGTCAAAACGGAAGACTACAATTGGTGAGCAGCCAACACCCTCATCACCGAGTTCATCAATTGTTCACACCGGATTGTCGTTTCTATGTCGGTTAAGCACTGTTTTCACTGAAGATATCTTCATCATATATCCATATTTATTATTATCTTGACACATGATGGAGACAACTTCAGTGAAAAGTTGAAATAACTACAATACAAACGAAAATCGTTTTATATCAGATTAATTGATTCACTGGTAGACTTCTTCCAATTAATTAAGGCACATTTTTAATCAGAGTTACATTCACATGATAATGTATTTTTAAAAAAACCCACTTTACTTCTGAAAATCCTCGTCTGCATTCGTTATGTATGTTGTCTTTAAACAGTTAAAACACAGACTGCACCAGGACAGCTTTTGGTTTCCAGCCCGGCTAGGAAATATTAGGCTCAGTTCACACTATATACCTTATGAATATTTTCTAAACTCGGTATATGTTTCATCGAATGCTATGTTTCAAGATGTTTTTAGAATTTTAATATCAGTATTGAACGGAACCAAAATCTGCCTTTCCTCTCCGTCTATTTTGATGACCATATTTACAATGCGTGTGTTTAGCCTTTTGGTAGATGAGAGTAAATAGTTTATTTGAGATTATGCAGGATTGCATCCGTGAACATGTTCCAGTGCAAGCACTTATTTCCAACTGGACAGACAGTGGTGGGATACAAGGAAGAACAGGTGCGATACCCGAGCTCTTTTCGAAGAGACTTCTTGGTTCTTTTTCGCGCTCGATATAAAGCACCAAAACACAACCTTCCTTGGTTAAACCAGTACCGAGCACGCCACATTTCCAAACACTACCCATAGATGCCGAGCACTAGGGAACTTCTTGTACCAGTTTTAAACGTCTTTTGGTGTGACGCGCCCAATAATTGAACTCACGACCTTCCCCTGCGTAGGCGGACATCTTAACCACTAGGCCACGGAGACGGCTCATAAAGTCATATTTTTTGTATCTATTGCACAATATACTCAAATACCTGCTGTTATTAGTTTGTAGATACAAACTCTGTCCCAATCTTAACTCAAAACATCATCGACAGACAACAATAGTCTTTACAAAACGAAATTCAGCCTCAAAATGTTAGTGAATACGGAACTTTATAACTTATTATCTATTATACTAGTGTGTCTTGCTGATACATCATATGGCCTCAAACGTGTTCTTGGCAACTGTTCCCTATACTTTTGGTATAAAACACTCATTGCAGTTTAACGGTAAGCCTATGAATTCTCTCTGATAGTTAGAACAATAATTATATAATATATGAGTCTCTTTAAATGGATTAATCCTCAGTTTTCCTACCGGCTAAAAAATAAGGTTAAACTCTTATCTGTTCAGATTAAACTTAAAGTCAGGCGTTTTCCAAAGAAGGTCATGTAATTCATAAAACAGTACAACATATAGTTTAGGCACAGACATAACGTTATGTCGTTTTTGGCATGGCTACTAAATTTACAAAGCGATATGATTTTACTTTATATACGATTACTTTGAGTGAATTATGTTTTACAGTATCATCTATACCATATAAAAACGTTATAATGTCATTAAGATCAACTTTCGGGAAACAAATGACCACTGTTACTAAATAAACAATCAGCAATCGAAACTTTCTATGATGCGATGAAAGTGCCATTACCCAGGTGCGTAAACTGTCTCTGTATGTGTTCGGTTTTACCGGAGCATGATGGGTATACACTTTTGTATTGGTTGACTTAAAAACAAATGTGTTTTTAAATGTCAAAGAAAATATTCATCTTAAAATGGCTACGAAAGTTTGCACAAGATAAACATATAGAAATTTTAGTGTACATTATTGAAAACCATATATGTAGAGTAATGTTAAATGACGACATCTTGTTATAGAACGTCATTTTCATATGTCGAAAATAGCTCTACACGAAATCGCCTATTTTTTTTTAAATGATCCGACAGAAATATATATATATATATACTTATTCGTGCTGCTAAGTATAACAACTTGTCATGGCACTTGAATAACTCAGCCTTCAGCCTTTTTTTTATTTTATTGAAATAAAACATGCTCTATTTGGGGCTTACTCGTCCCCACCCCTCTTTTTGTACTCCGTATTCAACGGCTTTTTAAAAAGTATTCGGGATATGCCATCAAATTTATGTAGAATCTATCATAGAACCCGTGTACAAGAAAGGCGACGATGACCAAGTAACAAACTTTAGAGGGATTACCCTTATGAGTTCAATGGCAAAACTCTTTACTAGCATTATTAACACTCGACTTATGACTTGGGGCGATACACATGAAAAACTACCTGATAGCCAATTCGGTTTTAGGAAGGGTAACTCCAAAGTGGACGCAATCCTCAGTTTAAATTGCTTGATTGAGCATTTACTAAACAACGGCAAACGCTTATATGTAGCCATGGTCGACATGAAACGAGTTTTTGACTCTATTAACCACTCTGCGTTATGGTATAAGCTATATAGACTCGGTGTTTCTGGGAAAATGCTACGTATAGTACGGTCTATGTATGACAAAGTGCGGTGCTAAGTCAAACATTGTGAAAAGATGTCCGATTTTGTTGAAATTGCAGTCGGTTTGAAGCAGGGGGATGTGTGTTCTCCGATTGTTTACTCCTTATTCGTAGAAGATATGGAACTTTATATTGAAACACTTCCTACAAGTGGAATTTTAATCAAGGAGTTGACTTTACCTCTGGTTATGTATGCTGATGATATGGCTTTGATAGCTGAATCTCCTGAAGATCTACAGGAAAGCCGGAATGCGCTTAAAAACTATTGCGATAAATGGGGATTACAAGTCAATACCGACAAAGCAAAGGTCATCGTTTTTAAAAAGAGAGGTCGTTTGAGACAAGGTGAAAAATGGACATATGACAATGTAAACTTAGATACAGTAAATAAATTCAATTATCTAGGAATGGTGTTCAGCTCGAGTGGATCGTTCGCTTTAAGTCAAAATATGCTAACGGGAAAAGGCATTAAGGCTTTGAACGCGCTAATGTCAAATTTAAAATCATTTAACTTTACACCCAAAACATGTTGTCAACTTTTTGATGCATTTGTTGGTTCAATATTGAAGTATTCATGTAAAGTTTGGGGTTATGTGAAGTCTCAAGAAGTAGAGAGGCTGCATTTAAGATTTTGTAAACGACTGCTAAACGTTAAACTTTCCACAAGTAACTGTAGCGTTTACGGAGGGGACGAGACCCATTGCATATAAATCGATATGTACGGCTAATTAAATACTGGCGTAAGGTCGTCAATACAGTCAATTGTATTATTAAATCTTTGTACGATCTATCATATATCTACTTTGTTAATGGTAAACATAATTGGTGTGGCAATATGAAGAATATTCTCGACAAATTTGGTTTCACTTTTGTATGGAATACTCCAGACATTGTTATTATTGAGCAGTTTATACCTATGTTTAAGCAGACAATTATAGACAATTTCAAGAATGGCGAGAGAGTCTACAAAATAATGGTGTGTTGACAGTGTACACACATTTAAAACATAACCTTGAATATGAACAATATCTGGACAGTGTTACAAACAAATCACTGCGTAGCTGTTTAACGAGATTGCGTGTATCTGGTCACAAATTACGTGAGGAAACCGGACGATATGGACCGCAACGTGTCAATAGAGAAGATAGACAATGCTTATTATGTGTTATTGCTTTAAGAGACATTGAAGATGAGTTTCATTTTATTTAAAAATGTGATTGTTACAAAGACATTAGGAAACGTTATATAAGCAAGTATTACACTAGAAACCCGAGTATGTGGAAATTGATTGAGTTGTTTTCATCAAATAAAAGATCGGTGTTAAATCGAGTGTGTACATATAGAACCAAAGCTAATGAAATAAGAAAATCGCTTACAAATACTATCCTTAAATTACACTTGTTTGTCTTAAAATGTTTTGTTTCTGTATTATTTGTATTTATTTATCAACCATTTGTGTTATAATTATGTGTATGGATGAGAAACAATATGTTTAAATCCAAATAAATCATCTTTCTGTTCTGTTCTGTTCTGTTCTGTATATAACTTTTGGCATTGTTCGTTACACATATTCTCAAATGATCGCATCCGAAAAAGACTAATCAAAATAGCTCAAACTGTAAAAAGGATGTAGAATTACACATCGTATATTAAGCTATTGAATTTAACAAGTGACTTCTGTTTTAAAAGAAGTTTTCTTGGATTTAATCTGTAAATGAATTCGCCATTATCATTAGTCGCTTTTTTCCCGTTTTTTTTTTAAATTATATAATCATAAGAAAAAATATTTTATATATCAACCTATTACTCATAGACCCCCTTGATGAGCAGAAAATATTACTGAATAGAAAGGGGAAGCAAGCGCTGCATAGAGAAGGGCTCGTATTAGACGTTTTATCTAAATGAAAATAAACTTTAAATTGTAAAATTTGCAAAACCGGAAATAGCCCACACGTCAAAACATATTGAAAATGAATTTCCTAGGGTCGTTTTTTGGTTTCTTTAATGATAATGACAGTTAATACAACATGGATGGAATCTTTTGGACAAGGTTTTATTTCTAGTTACAATATTAAATTACAAAACCCCGTTTAATTCTCAATTAGCAACCAAAACTGCACTTTGCCTTTTTTGCCAATTTTGAATGTTATTGTTAATTGTTAGTCTGAGTGATACGGTTCTACTAAACACTGCAACGCCTAGCAAAGTCAAGCAAAGCCTAGCAAAGTCAAGCAAAGTCAGTTGTATTTTTATTTTATTTTTGTATTTATTTTTATGAGTTTTATATATTTAGTTGGAAATTTTTTTAATTTATTGCCAATATTGTGTTAAATTTGTAAAATTACATTACTTCAAGATTGAATTATCCAGCGAAACCTAGCAAAGCCTATGGAATATAGCAAAGTCTGTTTTCTTGTTATTTATTTGTATGAGTTTTATATATTTAGTTGGAAAAAATTATAATTTATTGCAAATTTTGTGTTAAATTTGTAAAATTACATTACTTCAAGATTGAAAAATCCAGCGAAACCTAGCAAAGCCTATGAAAACCTAGCAAAGTCAAGCAAAGTCTGTTGTATTGTTATTTATTTGTATTTATTTGTATTTATTTGTATGAGTTATATATATTTAGTTGGAAAAAATTATAATTTATTGCCAATATTGTGTTAAATTTGTAAAATTACATTACTTCAAGATTGAAAAATCCAGCGAAACCTAGCAAAGCCTATGGAAACCTAGCAAAGTCAAGTCTGTTTTATTGTTATATATTTGTATGAGTTTTGCAGTGTTTAGTAGGACCCGAGTGATACAGTGTGTTGAGGAAAGTGCTAGACTCGTACCTTTTTTTCGGACACACACAATAATGGCATAATTTAACGTTTTCCAGGTTATACTGGTTTTTCCTTTTTCATGTACATCTGGTGAGGTTGGGTGCCCTACCCCTTTTATTTACTGATCTATAATTATAATACCATTTATTGGCAGAATACACAGGGTTCCCGCTGGCGATCGCCATTGTCGCCATTTGCGACAAAATCGCAAAAGTGGCGACAACTTTTCAAATTTGGCGAATTTATGGCGACAACGATTTTTTTCTAAAATATTTTCTTAAAATGACGTAAGTGGTGACCATGCGGCCTGCATGATAATCGATTCTATCACTGTCATAAATCAAGCGCATCTGCTGGTGCGACAACAAAAATTAATCCGATAATTAGGGCAAGCAGTCACGGCCCAGTCAACACCTCGCTAATTATTGCAGAATTGTATTGCTTTCACGGATAAACAATGACATCCTTTAACTGTTATTAGCAAACAATTTTAATATTTAGCTCAACAGCCTTGTTGTTGGGTAATTATCGTGTTAGTTTTAAATATGCAAATCATAGAATTTTATGTTGTCGGAAAGTCACGTGATATGCAAATTTCGTAATGACGTTTACGCGCTAAAAATAGACTTGCTTTCGGTTTTGTCGCAATTTGTAATTGCTATAAATGCAGCATTCTAAGAGTTCAAAAAGTGTCAAAAAGATTAACAGAAATCAAATAAATAGGATTAAACCCCATTTGATAAGGCTTCTAATATGTTGGGTGGAGTAAAGAGTAGGTAGACAAATTTCTATTAAGAAAGTTATGGCCCTAGTTTGACAATGTATATTTCTTTGAGTTTCCATTTATTTTAAATTTATCTCATAATTTCACAAATGTATTCTTTTATTGTATGCAGGCATTAGACTGAAATCAACATATTGATGTTTATGTCACATTTTTTGCAATATTTTTTTATTTATATACTAGTCCATATACAATGAATTTTGTCAACAGAATAACAATTTGCTATTAATATCTTGTGCTTCATGTACAACAAAATGTTATGATTTGCACGACAATGTGCTAATTAAATGCAATTTAAGGCTCTTAAAATGCTTAAACCCCATGAGCTTCAGGGGGCTTCGCCCCCTTGCCCCCCACAAGGGCGCTGCCCTGGACCCGTAAGGGGGCCTATCGCGGCCCCCTTAACCCCCCGCGAAAAAGTGGCGACAACTTTTTAGAACCCAGGGGGAACCCTGATACATCGATATATAGGTCAGCCATAGCCTGGATGTTACATACCATGTGTTGTTATAGAATAAACATAGTAAATATATTAATTAAAGGTGCACACTACTGACAAGAGGCACTTTTTATCCAGAAGGTCATGGCCAAACAATGTGAGGAGATACAGAAAATGTCAATGAGGTCATTAAAAAATATAAGGGGGCATTGAAAACACCAATGGGGGCATTCAAACAACAACAAAGGCATTGAAAACATAGCAACATTGATATTCAAAAACATCACAATAGTATTGAAAAGTGTTTTTTTTTCAATCTCAGACCCTTAGCCTCCAGCTCTTTTTTTTCAAAAGCAAAAACTTTCACTCATGTGATGGCCATTTTATATATTTTAGAGAGGAACAACAAAAATGAATGCAAGTTTAAAATGTTAATATCAGAAAAGATAAATCATTCAGCATTAGCAGAAAACACAGTATTACTATTTTTCCTGTTTTGTAGGACTGAGAAGAAACAATGGATGATTGGGCTATTCTGTGGATGTGCGACTCTATACTCATGCCGGACAGTTATGCCACTGGTGGCTGTTCCTATGGCCAAAGAGATGGGATGGGACAAAACAGAGTCTGTATGTATATGTAGAGGAAATTAGATTGTTGTTAATTCAAATGGGAGTTTATGAAGGTTTCATAAGTTGACACAAATGGCCTGGGCACGACCTCAAATGTGATATTCTGTTTTAATTTCATATCATGAATACCCATATGATGATATACAGCCCATATACATATAGCATCACTCTATGGTGCACACATTTTAACTGTTTTCATTTAAAACAGAATTAAACATCATTTCTATAATATGCCAGTACATTTTGAAAATAATAAAATTACCGTAGAAAGTTTCAAATTTAGAGTTGGTGTACTTGATTCAACATGTCCACATTTTTAGGGGTCAGTGTTGTCAGCATTTTTCTGGGGCTACACAATGACCCAGTTTCTCGGAGGCTATTTGAGCGACCGAGTGGGTGGTGATGTTGTCCTACCCATCGCGGCATGCTGTTGGTCTCTCGTCACGTTCTGGACGCCACAACTGACCTACCTGTTTGAAGATAAATATCTTACTCTACGGTTGATTATCTTTTCTAGAGTGCTACTTGGAGTCTTTCAAGGTAATTAAATGTTTTTTTGACTGAGGAAATAATATTTGTTACTTTAAATCCATTAAATATTTAATTAATTTAATTTTAATTACTTTTTATAACAAAAGATATATTTTAAAATTAAAATATCTGGTTATATATGTATGCAATTTAGTTTATAATGAAATTTATTCTTTGATAAGTTGATTACATCATCTTGTACAGCTGTTTACATTTACATGTGGCTATTTTGTCTTTGATAATAATCTGCTAAACTGAAATTTGCTATTATTTTCATTCTACTTATATGCAGTGAGCTTCGGTTAATACACATTTTATTGACAGTCTCAGCATCATATATATATTGATGTTAAAAATATAATTATCATTGTTGCATGTATACATGTCATCAGCTGATTTGGTGAAGAATGACATGGAAGTAAATAGGTCATGCAATTGGGGTTGGCATACTAATCCATGAATCATTTCATGATCGTCATCTACTAATTTATGGTATAATCAGCTTATCATTTTATCAGGCTTTTGGAGATAATGTTAGTTTTTGATGCCTAGTGACTCCATGTAATTTAAGTATCATTGGCAGGGTTCCCCCTGGGTTCTAAAAAGTTGTCGCCACTTTTTCGCGGGGGGTTAAGGGGGCCGCGATAGGCCCCCTTACGGGTCCAGGGCAGCGCCCTTGTGGGGGGCAAGGGGGCGAAGCCCCCTGAAGCTCATGGGGTTTAAGCATTTTAAGAGCCTTAAATTGCATTTAATTAGCACATTGTCGTGCAAATCATAACATTTTGTTGTACATGAAGCACAAGATATTAATAGCAAATTGTTATTCTGTTGACAAAATTCATTGTATATGGACTAGTATATAAATAAAAAAATATTGCAAAAAATGTGACATAAACATCAATATGTTGATTTCAGTCTAATGCCTGCATACAATAAAAGAATACATTTGTGAAATTATGAGATAAATTTAAAATAAATGGAAACTCAAAGAAATATACATTGTCAAACTAGGGCCATAACTTTCTTAATAGAAATTTGTCTACCTACTCTTTACTCCACCCAACATATTAGAAGCCTTATCAAATGGGGTTTAATCCTATTTATTTGATTTCTGTTAATCTTTTTGACACTTTTTGAACTCTTAGAATGCTGCATTTATAGCAATTACAAATTGCGACAAAACCGAAAGCAAGTCTATTTTTAGCGCGTAAACGTCATTACGAAATTTGCATATCACGTGACTTTCCGACAACATAAAATTCTATGATTTGCATATTTAAAACTAACACGATAATTACCCAACAACAAGGCTGTTGAGCTAAATATTAAAATTGTTTGCTAATAACAGTTAAAGGATGTCATTGTTTATCCGTGAAAGCAATACAATTCTGCAATAATTAGCGAGGTGTTGACTGGGCCGTGACTGCTTGCCCTAATTATCGGATTAATTTTTGTTGTCGCACCAGCAGATGCGCTTGATTTATGACAGTGATAGAATCGATTATCATGCAGGCCGCATGGTCACCACTTACGTCATTTTAAGAAAATATTTTAGAAAAAAATCGTTGTCGCCATAAATTCGCCAAATTTGAAAAGTTGTCGCCACTTTTGCGATTTTGTCGCAAATGGCGACAATGGCGATCGCCAGCGGGAACCCTGATTGGTTTTGCTTGCAGTTTTCTTATCTGTAGAATCAATGACCGAAAATACATTACAGTATATTTCATATCATTACTTGATTTGCAATGGGACATGAAATGGACTATTTAGCAATCTTTGAAAGCTAAACAGCTAATCTTTAAAGATGTCTTTAGTACAAATTTTATAGATTCTTTCTTTTAACAGAAATAACTTTTTGAAACATTTTAACAATATCATGATAATTAAGGGTCACCAGGAATCCTAATAATGTATTTGGAAAGTTAAAATAGCAGAGCCAACAGTCACTAAATATTATTGAGATTTGCATGTGTGTCTTGCACTTCTAGTTTTGTACATGTAAGGCAAATAAATGTTTGAACTTTGTGAATCTTTTTTTTATTATATCATAAAGGGAAGTTAAAATTAAAGGTACATTATAAGCAGTTGGTGAACACATTTCTTATTGTTACTCATTTCAATTCAAGCCTCAGAAGACTTAAAAACATTCCATGTCTCATAGTTATTTCACAGATCTGATATGGACATTCCTTTTTGTTATAAGATTTTCTCGAAGTCTTCAAAAGTAAAATATACATTTGTAAGCTTTAACATTGATAACAGTTTCTAGCTTATCCCTAAAAGAAATAACTGAATATTTGCCTGATGCAGAAAACCAGATGCAATATGCAAGCAAGAGACTCCCATTTTAAACTTACTGCACATTCCTGTGACTCCCGAAATGAGATGTCATTGAGGGGTGAATCTTATATTGGGCCCCAAATAATCACCAGGGACCCCCACTTCCCAAGAATTTCAGGACCCCAGCCACAAAATCTTACGCAAGACGATTTATCACTATTTAAAAAAACAACAACAGGAAAGATTAATGAATTTTGCCTGATAAATGTTTGTGTAACATAGTGATGCATGGAATTTTAGGTGTATATATGCCGTGTATCACAAGCTTTATTGGCCAGTTTGTGCCACAAAAGCAACGAACGTCCTCAGTCGGCTTCGTTGTCGCTGGGACGTACGCGGGGTGAGTAGCACGTGGGACTCCGTAGCAACCAGGGGTGATTTCCTGTTGGAATCAGTGCTGCAAGATATTGCATTTTTTTTTGTTTCTACACATGGATGCATGCTTTTTGTTTCAAATAAGACTTTGGGAATATTTTGATTTACTTCATGGCATTTTCCAAATTCGTATAATTTCCCTTTGTAGTTATTTCGTACTTAATTTCGTATTTAATTTTGTCTGGGGATTTGTCAATAAAAACCTGTGCCACATCGCTTTATATCACTGATGATTTTGCAAATAAAAAGGTCAAATACAAATGTAGGTGAATCTGATGCCTACTAACCCTACTAAATGCTAACAATGTGAGTGAATGACCTTTTTTTAATCCTTAGATTGGCTAGGATTGCCAAACTACAATACTCAAAATTCAGAGTTGCAGTTTCACTAGTGGTTTGGGTTTTCATTAACTGCATGCTTTGAATAATATATCATCCTCACATTCATTTATAATGTGTGGAACATATTCAATCAACAGTTTGTAGTTAATGCAATGTTTTAACCTTTGTTAAAAACCTACAATTTTAGCTAGTGTGCTGTGTTTTCTGAAAATGGTAAAAGTAAGTTACAGTGAGTGTCTGCGTCAAAATCGTTAACGTTGGCCATGACTCAAAAACTGCCCCAAGAATTTCAAAGAAACTTGGTATACATGTTTCCAGAGACAACGCACACAAAATGTCATGTACAACAAGGTCCATAACTCTGGTTTTGATTGATGTTTTATCCCTCGTTCAGACTGAAAAAACACCAGATGAGCGTTGGCATTCGTTCCGTGACACTCTTGTTGAAAATCATAATTCAAAACCTTGAAATTAATAAAGAAATTGTCATATCTAATTGCAAAGTCAATATATATGGACTGAAGCATCTCATTATAAACAAACTGTTAGAAGGACTGATTTGTGTGATGTATTTTATCTAATATACAAAGCTGGCTTATTTCTTATTCCAACAGGTTTTCACTACCCTGGTTTTAGTTCTTTAATCTCGCGGAAGATTCCCGAACATGAGCGTTCCCTAACTTACAGTATAGTTTGCTCTGGTTCCCATCTCGGGTAAGGTTCTCTCTTGTTACATCTTTTTGGTTCCCTGCTTTATTCCCACACTTTCTAAAAAATATAATTTTTATTATTTAATTATACTTCCTGAATTAAAAGGAACTCTGAAACGTTTTATAAGATATTGTATATTTTGATTTTGTGAAAATAATGACAAACAGCCTGAAACAATGAAAAGAAAAAATCCTTCCCTATAGTTTGTCAGACTTTGAAGTGAATGTTTTATTTCTGCTTATTAGTTTGTTAAAGAAATTTACTATTGCTGCTCAAAATCACTGTATTGAAAAGAAAAAGTATTGTTAAATTGCATTGGAAGTCCTGAAAGATATTTTGTGAATGAAATTTAATCTAAAAATAGTTTAGCCTTATTGAAACATTTTTTATATGTTTAGCCTTGGAAAACTGTCAAAATTGTATAAAATATTAGTGGTTCTCTTCTAATTCAGTTTCCAGTTAGAAAAAGTGCAAGTTCAGTTTCTTTGATATATTTGTTATAAGTGAAAATTACTGCACCCACATCCGAAGTTATTGTACATGAAAGCTTATGCATGAGTGTATAATTTCAATCATGAGTGAAGTGGGTGTTGTAACTGTTTAATACCATGTTGTCAAGGACAACGTTCAATATTTAGCATGCAGTATAAGTGAATGGCATACGTGTAGTAATTTATCCACATGCTAGTTATTGAACGGCTAAGCTCCGCCTTCTTGTTGCCTTTCCCATAAGAAGTTATTGCGTATGGACAAAAACAAAGGAAACACTATCAAACATAGTATTAAATATAAACATAGCAAAACCTTTTATAATAACAATACCATAAAACAACTAGATAGCAATATATCTGAATCAGATTATAGAATATTACCAGTATTAAAATTTAATGAAATATATTAATCTGTAAATTAAAAAAATATATATTGTCGTTACAGTAACAGTTGGGTTAAATACATTGTATACAAGAAGTGTTGCACATTTTAATATACATTGTTTGACTTTATTTCTTGCATGTTTTAAAAAGACTAATGTGTGTTTACTAATGAGTGTTTCTCTCATTTCAGAACGCTGTTTTGTGGAAGTATAGGATCTCTTATACTAGAGTCATATGGATGGCAAATAGTATTTTATTTTCTAGGTAATGTATATCATTTAGTCCTATGCTTCAATTTTTAGCTCTATTGGCAAAAGGCCAGAAGAGCTTTTGCGATGGTAATGTGTACGTAGTATGTGCGTCTGTGTGTTCGTGCGTCTGTAAACAATTGCTTGTGAACACGATACAGTCTTCAGTTTTGATTATATCTCGATGTTACTTGTACAGTATCTAGATATCCATTAGAGCTCAGTTCCTTTCGAAAACCAGCCAGATCTGCCCATGCATGCCTAGATTATGGCCCTTGATAGTATAAAAAATGCTATTGTGTAAACAATTGGTTGTGAACACGATACAGTCTTCATTTTTGATTGTATCTCGATGAAACTTTTACAGTATCTAGATATCCATTAGAGCGCTTTCCTTTCAAAAACCAGCCAGATCCGCCCATGCATGCCTAGATTATGGCCCTTGATAGTATAAAAAAATGCTTTTGTGTAAACACTAGCTTGTGAACACGATACAGTCTTCAGTTTTGATTGTTTCTCAATGTAACTTGTACAGTATCTAGATATCCATTAGAGCTCGGTTCCTTTTGAAAACCAGCCAGATCTGCCCATGCATGCCTAGATTATGGCCCTTCATAGTATAAAAAATGCTATTGTGTAAACATTAGCTTGTGAACACGATACAGTCTTCAGTTTTGATTGTATCTCGATGAAACTTGTACAGTATTTAGATATCCATTAGAGCTCGGTTCCTTTCGAAAACCAGCCAGATTCGCCCATGCATGCCTAGATTATGGGCCTTAAAAGTATTAAAAAATCAGTTTGTCTGTAAACAATTGCTTGTGAACATGATACAGTCTTCATTTTTGATTGTATCTCGATGATATTTAGATATCCATTAGAACTCGGTTCCTTTTGAAAACCAGCCAGATTTGCCCATGCATGCCTGGATTATGGGTCTTGAAAATATGTATATAATATAATAGTATAAAAAATGCTATTTTTAGCCAAGACTACATGAGCGAAGTCTATTTTTAGCCAAGTTTACATGTAAAGTCACAATTGCTTGTAAAGGTTTGTTCAAATTATCCCCCCCCCCCCCCCCCCCCCGGATATTGTCCCGCAAGAGTCCAGAAAAGAAGGGACGCACTCCCCCCCCCCTCCCCCCCCCCCCTTAATTTGGGAAATGTTAAAAACCTTTTTGTCTGAAACCACTATGCAAATCCTTGCTATTTTGAACAAGGCTTTATTTAGTGTTCCACTACCATGGTTGTTCAAATTATGCCCCTTGGGTCAAAACTGGCACTGCCCTGGGTGTCACAATTTTCCTGGAGACTTATTTAAGAAATATTTTAAAATCTTCTTGTTTCAAACCACAAGGCCCATACCTTTGATATTTGTTGTGGAGCATCATATGATGCAATTGAAAACATTTGAAATAATGCCCCTTGGGCAAAAGCTGGCCCCACCCCTTTTGACTTACTTATTAATTTTTAAAGCTACAGTAATGAAATTTTGACCATGTGAACAGTTTTGCAAACAAGCATTAATGTTGTCCTCGGATGTCCTTGACTTTGACCTTTGACCGACTTTTTAATTTTAAAGCTACAGAAAGGAAATTTTGACAATGAGTATGACTTTGACCGACTTTTTATTTTTAAAGCTACAGAAATGAAATTTTGACGATGAGTACAGTTTTAAAAGCAAATTTTTTACCCTCAGATTACCTTTACTTGGCACATATTAAAATAGTTCATGCAACTAATCTGCTTACAACACTTCCTGTCCTCAGATGTTGAACAAGCAGCGTTTTCAGCTAACACAAACACAGAAAGTGAACTATATATTTGTTGCCTATTACTAAAACGTCCATGCTCTGGATTGAAAATGACCACAAGAGCTATGCCAGTAGAGCATAGGCCCTTTTGGGCCTCTTGTTTTATTGTGTTTGAGTTATGTGCCATTTTACTGTTAAAAATCACTGCTAGGAGTGAAACTGGTTGTATGATTCTTGGATAAACTTCCTTCAGAATAACTCATTCATTGTAGCTTTCTGACGATTTATAGAAATTTATCAGTTTGACCAGCATGATATCTCGCCAAAATGAACAATTATCCACTTAATCTATAGAAGATTGTGCAGATAATTATTTGAAAACATATCTAAATTGCCTTACAAGAATTTAATAATTATTCATCAACAACTATTATGTATTAGCTATAACAAGTTACGGGAGTTGTTCCCCTTGCCTGTATTAAACCGATTGACATATAATCAAATCTTACACAATAATAGTCGGCTCTGATTTTTCGATAGATAGAAAAAAGTTCCATCGGTCACCTGGTATTTCAATTTCATTTGAAATGTCACCAAGCCGTCTGATTTGAATATTCATTACAATGAACACTAATCCCTGGACAAATGAAAACACATTATGAAGAGGTGATGCAGTTCATGATGCTGAAATAAGGATTGAGAGCTTTGGCATCAAAAATGGAAGAAAGTACCATGAAATTGATATTAATGGCTTTGGAAACAATTTCAACAGGGGCCAAAGCCCCTATACTCAAACAGACAATAATCCCTCTTATTCTAAAGATTGAGATTTTTGGTCCGTTATCTTGGATTCTTTTTGAAACAAGTTTTTGATTTATGAATAGGAATGTTCATATCCAGTTTTAACATGATGTCATTGGGCCAAATTTATTTAAACTATTATCTCTATCACCAAAACGTTTATATTTAGGCCTGATTGGTTTGATTTGGATGCTATGTATGCGTTACCTGCTGATCGATCGACACCGTCAGAAGTACCTACCTGTGATATTGTCTGAGAAGAAACCCCCTCCTAAGGAAACATCCACTCCCTGGACGAGCCTCTTCTTTAAATCAGCATTCTGGTATGGGCATTCAGTTTGTTTAGCTTGACTATTCGTAGAATGTTGAGATATATACTACTCATCCTAGCGTTGGCGTCACACCTTGGTTAAGGTTTTGCATGTTAGCACCGTTATGTCTCAAGAACTAGTTCATGTATTGCATTGGAACTTAGTACGAGTGTTCCCAACTTTCCAACCTACTTTATTAACAAATTGACATAATTCTATCTTGAATAGGTCACAAGTTATGGACCTTCAGCTTTTATATTCTCTTTAGGTTTTGCATGTAAGCACACATAGGTTAATATATCAGCAACTACATGATGTATTGCATTGAAATTTTATAGAATGGTACTCAAACATCAAACCTTCGTAATTATTTAAGCTAGATAACTCTATTTCTCAATTAATGCAAATTATGGTCCTTTATCATTCCACTTAGAAATTTTGATTAAGGTTTTGCATGTAACCACATTTAAGGCAATTCTCGGTTAATTTATCATGTATTGCATATAAACTTAAGCTATGTGTTCCCAACTATCTAACCTTCTTAAATAATCAAGTTAGATAATTCTAATTTTACATATAATGCAAATTATGGCCCATTATTATTTGACTCAGACAGTCTGGATACAGTTTTGCATGCCAAGCTGGCATAAGTCTCTATCTCAGCAACTACTTGATTTTTTGCATTGGAACTTTATACAAGGGCTCCCAACCATCCAACCTACTTAACTTACCAAGTCAGATAATTATGTTGCATGTGCTGCATATGATGTACCTTCATTATTCAACCTAAGTATTCTGGTTTAAAGTGGGAAAATTGTCGAGCTTGCTGTCTCCGTGACAGCTCTTGGTTCCCTGCCAGCATTTATTTTAAAATTTTCAACAAAAAGTAGGACGAAAAAAACAACTGAGATTTATAATATTTTTCTATTTTCTATTTTTCTTCATTGTTGAAGTGTTCATGGACTGTTGTATATTTTCCAAATAAATTTATGTAAGTCAATGTATGTAGATAGCCTTCATGTCTGCTGCACAGTAAATGGTGTGCAGATAAAAAAAATTGCGTGAAATTTCCCAATAGATCTTGAACTTATTCAAAAATATCAAAGAAACGACTCAGTTTATCACTGTTTGATAGACTAACTTATATCATCCATATTACGGGTAACGTTTGTTTTAAAGTTTATTTTAAGTTTCAACTGCCAAAAATGTAAAATATGTAAATGATTTAATATTATAATTTTTTAAATCACTTAAAAACATAATGTTTTCAAAAATTGTGATATCTCAATGAGACGGCATTACACCTTTATCAGTTGAAATAAAAAACAATCATAAAAGAAAGTGTTTCAATGTCATACACAGTTGAATGACAGCAGGTTGTTTAGTGGCAAAACAAATGATGCTGATATTCTGATATTGTTCAGAACATCGTAAAAGTTAACTACGTAGTAAACAGCATCATTGTAAACTTTATAAATATAATATATTATTGCAAGAGCATACATTTTAAAAAAACAACATGTGCAGCTTAAACGTTTGTCTTAGTAATAGTGCAGATCACAAGCGTGCACATAAAATGATGATGTTGTTAACTTAAACAAAGTTCTGAACAATCATCCCATAGACTCATACATATGTTCTTGAAAGTATTTTGGATCACAATAGCTAATTAGAAATTTTGTTATAAAAACATATAGTATAGACTTTAAAAATATGATATATGTTATTTTTATACCCCCACAAACGAAGTTTGAGGGGGTATATAGGAGTGAGCTTGTCGGTCGGTCTGTCTGTTGGTCGGTAGGTCTGTCTGTCGGTCGGTCGGTCTGTCGGTTTTCATGGTCTCCGGACGATAAATCATGAAAGGCTAGACAGATTTGAACAATTTTTGGTACACAGGTGTAACATCAGAAGATACAGGTCAAGTTCGATATTGGGGCTGGTGGGGCCAAGGTCAAGGTCACTGTTACTAAAAATAGAAAAACGGTTTCCGGACGATAACTCATGAAAGGCTTGCAAATTTGAACAATTTTTGGTCCACAGGTGTAACATCAGATGATACAGGTCAAGTTCGATATTGGGGCTGGTAGGGCCAAGGTCAAGGTCACTGTTACTAAAAATAGAAAAACGGTTTCCGGACAATAACTCATGAAAGGCTAGACAGATTTGAACAATTTTTGGTACACAGGTGTAACATCAGAAGATACAGGTCAAGTTGAATATTGGGGCTGGTGGGGCCAAGGTCAAGGTCACTGTTACTAAAAATAGAAAAACGGTTTCCGGAAGATAACTCCTGAAAGGCTAGACAGATTTGAACAATTTTTGGTACACAGGTGTAACATCAGAAGATTTAGTTTGGTACACAGGTGTTACATCAGAAGATACAGGTCAAGTTCAATATTGGGGCTGGTGGGGCCAAGGTCAAGGTCACTGTTACTAAAAATAGAAAAAAACGGTTTCCGGACGATAACTCATGAAAGGCTTGTTTATTTATTTTTTGTATGTTGTATTTTTTGAATAATCATGCAAGAAGTTTTCAAAACATAAGAATATTTGATTTTCATAAGTAATTAATTCGGTGAAGGCAAAAGGGGCTAACAAGGGCTGCCAGGAGGCGGGGTGGCAAAAAAAGGGTAGGGGTCAGTCCCCTTCGAAAACTGTTGGGCTAAAACCCGACAATCATGTACATACAAAATTGCCTAACGCCATAATATTAATGACTAACCACCCATTGTCAGGGTTGCTGTTTTGTACAGGAGTCAATTGGACTACCTATCTACAAACTTTAGGAGTCCAAGTCATAATTTGGGAGTCCAGTGATTGATGATAAATTAAAAGTCATACCAAAAGCAGGGTTCCCGCTGGTGATCGCCATTGTCACCATTTGCGACAAAATCGCAAAAGTGGCGACAACTTTTCAAATTTGGCAAATTTATGGAGATAACGATTTAAAAAAAAAATATTTTCTTTAAATGACTATGCAGTGCCCATGCGGCCTGCATGATAATCGATTCTGTCACTGTCATAAATCAAGCGCATCTGCTGGTGCGACAGCAAATCTGATTATTAGGGCAAGCAGTCATGGCCCAGTCAACACCTCGCTAATTATTGCGGAATTTTATTGCTTTCATGGATTAACAATGACAGCCTTTAACAATTATGTCTCTTATTAGCAAACAATTTTAAGATTTAGCTCAACTTTGTTGTTGCGAAATTAACGCGTTAGTTTTAAAAATGCAAATCAAAGAATTTTAGGTTGTTGGAAAGACACGTGATATGCAAATTTCGTAATGACGTTTACGCGCTAAAAATAGATTTGCTTTCAGTTTTGTCGCAATTTGTAATTGCTATAAATGCAGCATTTTAGGGGGTTAAAAAGAGTCAAAAAGATTAACTGAAGTCATTGAGTATGCCTACAAATAAATAGAACTACATCCCATTTGATAAGGCCTCCAATAAGTTGGCTCGAGTAAAGAGTAGACACTATTTTATTAGGACAGTATGGCCTTAGTTTGACAATGTATATTTCTTTGGAGTTTCCATTCATTTTAAATTTCTCATAATTTCATAATTGTATTCTAAGACTTTAATTCTATGACACTATTGTATGAAGGCATTAGACTAAAATCAACATATTGATGTATGTTGCATTTTTTTTTTATTTTTTTTTTTTTTTTATTTATATACTTGCCCATATATTTTGTCAATAGAAGAACAATTTGCTTATATCTTGTGCTTCATGTACAACAATATTATATTATGTTCTGCACGACAATGTGCTAATTAAATGCAATTTAAGGCTCTTAAAATGCTTAAACCCCATGTGCTTCAGGGGGCTTTGTCCCCTTTGACCCCCACAAGGGTGCTGCCCTGAACCCGTAATCGGGCCTTTCGCGGCCCCCTAAACCCCTACGAAAAAGTGGCGACAACTTTTTAGAACCCAGGGGGGGACTCTGAAAGTAATAACAGTTTGTTCAAGGCAGTACTACAACATTTGATATTGAACGTTGTTTTGTTGAGAAACTGAAATAATTGCTTATGGATGCAACATAGCACTGAATATCATTCAATATTTCCATTGCATGAACTAAAAGTGTGGCAGACCCCAAAATCCCAAAATGCAGGAGTCTGAGTCTAAATTTAAGATTTGAGGGACATAATTACAAACAGTGTCAAATTTGAGTTTAGACTTATACTCAGATAAGCACTTTTGTCAAATCAAGTAAACAATCGTAAAGCATTTAAATAGTAATGTTATTCAGTTAAGTTCACCATCAATGCTTTGCTAAAAGGAATATATAAAGAAATGTAGATTTACAATTTTTTGTCTTGAGTATGAACTCAGACTTGAGACTATTGGTAATCACTGCCCCCGGGACCATGATTAAGTCTCACGTCTGAGTTCAGACTCCAGTGGCAAAATTACAAATCTTTATTTCGCTTTAAAAATCATTTTACCAAAGCAAACAACTCCCTTAGTGTCATACTCTGATCATCTGATGTGTACTGTTTCTTTTTTCAGGTCTCTCATCATTGGTCATTTCTGTGAGAACAACGCATTCTTTATTCTGTTGTCATGGCTTCCAACATACTTCCATGAAAACTTCCCTGATGCCAAGGTAAGAATTACACAACACATCTTAATCTTAACTAAATTTGGGAGGGAAGGATTAGAAGCTCTGCTTTCATTTTAATCCACTTCAATATGATGTTGCAATACCATGATTAATAATATGTTTGGTTTGATCAAGAAACAAAATAAAACTTTTCTGTCTATTCTCCATTTATACTTTTGAAACATTTAGAAGTCTGATGCATGGAATTATGCAAAAACTTTCAGAAAGTGAGAGAGTTTTTTATACTGTATTTGTTCTTGTAGACATGCATACATTAATTGAGGCACAAGGGATTTTTGTCAGTACTTCTTGGATTTGAGCCATATTAAACTTTTGCAAGCTAAATTGCAGCTTCTTCCTTGGTTAACATCAAAGATTATGATTTTATTCCTCGGTTAACATCATATGGCATGTTTCATATAACCTTACAGCTGGAAGCTGTAATTATATGCTTTAGGGTAGAAAAAAAAATCTTCTATAAGGTAAAATTAATATCTCACTGTTCTGCATTTCTTCCAGGGCTGGGTGTTCAACGTAGTTCCGTGGGTTGTAACTATACCCAGCTCCATATTTGGCGGTTGGCTCGCTGACCTCATGATTACCAAAGGTTCGTTAATACAGTAAACAACTATCACAGTAAATAACTTTTAACAAGGCCATTTTTAAAATATGTTGGTTTGTAATGGTTTTTTAGCTCCACTGGCCGAAGGCCATTGAGCTTATGTCGTCACAGATTGTCCGTCGTGAGTGCGTGGGTGCGTGCGTGCGTGCGTAAACTTTTACTTTAAACGACATCTCCTCTGAAACTGATAAGCGGATTTTGACAAAACTTCACAGGAATGTTCCTTTGGTGGTCCTTTACCAAAATTGCTCAAATGGTTCTGGTCCATTGCACAATATGGCCGCCAGAGCTAAAAATAGCAAAATCTTTAAACGACATCTCCTCTGAAACGGTTCGGCAGATTTTGATGAAACTTGACAGTAATGTTCCTTGGGTGGTCCTTTATTAAAATTGCTCAAATGGTTCTGGTCCATTGCACAATATGGCCGCCACAGCTAAAAATAGCAAAATCTTTAAACGACATCTCCTCTGAAACGGATAGGCAGATTTTGATGAAACTTGACAGAATTGTTCCTTGGGTGGTCCTCAACCAAAATTGCTCAAATGGTTCCGGTCCGCTGCACAACATGGCTGCCAGGGCAAAAGAATAGAAAAACCTTTAAAGAACATCTTCTCAGAAACCGATGATCAGATTTTGATGAAACTTAACAGAAATGTTCCTTGGATGGTCCTTTATCAAATTTGCTTCAATGGTTTCGGTCCACTGCACAAGATGGCCCCCAGAGGTAAAAATAGAAAAACCTTTAAACGACTTCTCCTCAGAAACCGATGATCGTATTGCAATGAAACTTGACAGAAATGTTACTTGGGTAGTCCTTAACCAAAATAGCCCAAACAGTTCTGGTCTGCTGCACAACATGGGCACCAGAGCTAAGAATAGAAAAAAACGTTAAACTACATCTTCTCAGAAACCGATTATCAGATTTTGATGAAACTTTACATTAATGTTCATCGGGATGCCCTTTAACCAAAATTGCCCAAATGGTTCCGGTCCGCTGCACAACATGGCTGCGAGAGTTAAAAATAGAAAAACCTTTAAGGACTTCTCGTCCGCAGTCTTCACGAAAAACATTTTAACCTACTAGCCAGTTGGACTAGCATAATGGCATATTTTACTACTCCGAATGACAATCTAGTAGTCCGACTATTTTGCCACATTATAAAACTGTATGCTTGAGATAAATACCTATTTCAATTGAGGAGCTTGCAGTTTGAGTAAACATTTCTTTATTATGATGCTCATGCAGTGATAGGGAGTGACATCCTTCTGTTGGGAATAGTGCTCCTTGTTTTTCAGAACCTATGGGTACTATGTAAAAACAAAAGGCATCTTGCTTGAATAGACTGTAATAATATCAACATGGTTAGAAAAGAAATGCCATGCTTTAATAGCTTTGATTACATTTTACTACTGAATTACCTCCCTTTAATAGAAAAAAAAATAATGTCTTAATTTTTCACGTATAGCATCTTTAAATAATTTTTAAACAATAATAATTTATGAGTAAACATATAAGCATAAAGTTCTCACAAAAAGATCAATTTAAAAACCTTACATTTATACATAGTGAAGTATATATAGACTGAACATTAATTTTTGTTTAAGTGACATTCTGAAAGTTTATGAAACAGCTATTTTTAGTAACTTAAATGGCCGAAAAGTGTAAGTGAAACACCAAGTCGATTCTATCTCGTCAGTTCTTGTTCAGGTTAGATATTTGCTTCATAATCTATTCAGATTAAATGTTTATTAATTGTTTAACTTTTAAGCATTATTTTGGGTCGAAATTTATAGTTTAAAGGAAAAACTTCATCACATCAGAAGTGAAAAAAAGATGGTCTTATGCAGGACTAAGTGGATGCGTGTTGAATGCTGCTTGTATAAATATATTTTGATAATCAGTAACTAGTGATTAAAATCGATATCACTTAAGTTAAAAACTAAAAAGACAGTAAATGCTTATATTACTTCAGGTTGAGGGTTCTTTTCTGTTGTTGTTGGTTCTTGTCGGTTTTTAGTGACAGCGATTATTCGGAACGTCTCGTCGATTTCCAGATAATTTCCCGCGGAAAAACAAGCATGGCTGCGAAAAGAAAACGTGAAAATGACTCGGTAATGGGTTATTTAAAAGACGTGTCGCCATTAAAAGTCGCAAAAAACAATAATAAACGTCTCCATTTCCATTTGGAAAACAATGGTTTGTAATTTTTAGCTCGCCTGTCATATGACAAGACAAGATTACATGTTAGTCAATCGTCAGTCCACAAATTGCCTGCGTCACAATTTTGACATAATCTTTATGAGACTTAATAACAAGGGTCATCTCAACAAAATCTTTGACAAAATGGCCCAAATGGTTCTGTTCCGCTGCACAACATGGCAGCCAGAGCTAAAAATAGGAAAAACCTTTACACCACTTCTCCTCAGAAACCGATGATCAGATTTTGATGAAACTTGACAGAAATGTTCCTTGGGTGGTCATTAACCAAAATTTGTTAAATGGTTCCAGTCCACTGCACACCATGGCTGCCAGAGCTAAAAAATAAAAAAAACTTTATACGACTTGTCGTCGAAACCGATGACCTTTTTTCGATAAAACTTGACAGAAATGTTTGTTTGGTGCTCCTTTACTCAAATTGCCCAAATCATTTCGGTCCACTGCACAACATGGCAGCCAGAGCTATTAAAGTAAAAATTTTTTTTAAATAACTTCTCCTCAAAAATTGATGATTGTATTTCTATGAAACTTGACGAAAATGTTCGTTAGGTGGTCTTTGCTTGAACCTTTTGGCCAGTGGAGCACAGGCACTGATGTGCCTCTTGTCTTCATTTCTTATTAGAATCAGTGGTGATGTTACAATAAACAAGAAAACATCTGATATTAACTTAAATCTAAAGCATCAGTCGATAGTGCTGCCTTATGCTGACAAGATGCATTGTTTCCCAAGATGCATTGTTTTTCATTCTCCATGCATGAAGATCATAAGAAAAATGAAGAAGAGTTAATGCCCATATTTACTTATAACCTGAAGCCTAGTCTCGGACTCAAGGCTAAAAACATCACAAATTCTTATTGAGCTTTGTTTTAAATATAACATTTTCAATATTTTATCAACTGTTCACAAGTTTGAGATATCATTTCATATCCAGTGTGTAAACTTGGGTGGGACTTCTTTCACTGGTTTGTTGAAAATCACTGACATTTTCCATGGAATGTCATTGCAGTTAAACCTGTTTTAAATGTCCAAGTGGCTGCTTAAGACAGGTGGCCACTTAATCCAGGTGGGATATTGCTGCTACTTAAGCTTTGTTTTGTGTCAGTTGAAGTTGAAGTGTCAGTGACACGGGATAAGTAGTCATTAATAAGATCAAAGATCAAAGATAAGTGACTGTAGCCGCTTTAGACAGTTGACCACTTCATGTATGTACTTTATATAATTAAAACATACGGGAGAAATTTGAAGTGTCCAGGGAATTCAGGTGATTGTTTAATACAGGTGGCAGTCTGACCATGTTTGACTGTATGTATAAAGGCGCCAAAGGTTAAGGTACAAGCATGAAGTTAAGGGCAGAGTGTATGTGATAAATGTCCTGATGATGTATTTGTATGTTCACATGAGTGTAGCTAAACCAAATCATATGTGAATGCCCATCATACTGTAGGAAGGTGGGCGGAGGGGGGGCTTACTTGGCAGGTCATAAATGCCATCTCGCTCTGATAAATCTATTTTGTATGTGCTATATTAAGGAAAATTGGATTATTAACTTGCTATAAAAGTATTGAACCATCCATAGATGAAAAAAAAAATCATTAAATGAGCAATAAATCAAGGAATTTCATAGTCATGATGTTCTAAACATGTAAATTGGCCTTTTCAAGTCAAACCCTAGCTTCCCTAAATTGGCCATAAATCTTGCAGTGAGCTAGAATTTGATCTGGTGTGTTTTAGGTATGGTCTTTGTGATCTTTACATAATTATGTAATCATACATGTGATAACGTCCCGGACGTCAGGGATTGTCCCGGAAATCGTATCTCTGTCACGGAGTCACGGAGGGTGCATGTTTGTCCCTGAAAGTCATAAAAAAAAAACGAAAAAAAAATCTCGGAATCGATTATCTTAGTTTACCAATGTAAGTCAGCTATTTTGCCTGTCCGGGACAATGGTCGTAAAAACACAGGACATGTTGACACTTATCCCATAATTGGTACGTGTGTCGTCGAGGTCATCGTCAATCACCCGATAATTGATCTATTGGCCTATTGTTGTGCTTAACGAGTCGGGGAGGTTTCTTGTATACAAATTCATTGTTTTCATATGGATTTGTTTGGTCTTATGAATGATAGCTTTTAATCGATGAATTGATATTTTTCACACATTTTACCGACAAACGAGCATGAAGGTAAGATCAAAGAAAGTGACAAAATGAGTAAAAAAACACTGAAAACATCCCATATTCCATTCAAATTTCAAAGTCGATTCGTCGTTATACTTTAAAAAAAACTTTAAACAACTTACGCGTCCACAAGGAATTTTAGTGTTTTGAACTTTTTTTCGAACTATCGTTGTGTATTTTTACGCTGAAATAAAACTGATGATATGGGGTTTACAGGTGGTTATATAGAGTGCTTTAATCACGTGACCATGCTAAGTCACTAGATCACTTTATACAGCCGATTGTTGACACGTCTCTATCAAAATTATATGCATCTTCAAATGGAAAAAAGCTCATCGACTGGAAAATCTTGTGTGTCATAAATTGCAAAGGTTTTAAATGTGATGAAAAAATAAATATTTTGTAACGCATGTCACGGACCTATCAACCATATAGGTCCGTGCGCATGTTCTCAAAAGCGCGGGAAAACAGGTGCCTGTATAGTTGTTTATTTCCTGTTTTGATGAAACCGAAAGTAGACTGCATATCCTCCTGGTTAGCGCACGGACCTATAGGTCCATGGTTAGCGCTTCATTTAAAGCCTGGGAAAATATCTGGTGGTTTTATTTTTTCAAGAAAATGCAGAAAAAAAACAAACCATGTCAAGTAAAAAAATACGTCTTGGCAGTCAAAATAGGTACATTTTCCCGACGTTAAAAACGACTAAAATAGTCCAAGATATGCTCTAGAATGCACCACAGACGTTCCCCATTTAAAAAAAAATCCGGGGGGGCATGCCGGACCCCCCTAGTGTGCGTTGACATTATGAGTGTCCCGGAATCGACCCAAGAAATTATCACATGTATGATGTAATATATTTATGTAACATACACATGAATAACCTGATTTTTTACTTAAAAGCTAAATGAAGTTTGTTGCATTAACTACCACAGTTTTCAGTCATTCAAGAACTACATGCCCTTGAACTAACATTATCATGAAAGTTTATTCATATAGCAATCTTCTGCCATAATTTTAGTACGAACATTCGGGCAAAATTACTTGCCTTGATCTAATCATAGTTCATCTATAATGATTGCTACTTTAAGCAGATCTCTCACAGGCTAACTGTTTGAACGTCTTTTGTTGTTTTTTTGGAATAAGCTGATTTATGCTTTAATGTCTGAACACCAGTGATATAAGAAGGCTGCCTAAATATTAGATCACAGTTTTTCAAATTTATGGTAAAAAAATATGTTTCGTGGATAAAAGCATTTCTAACTCTCAAAGGAAATTGAAATTTAAGTCTGTTTATCAAACAATTGAGATCTGTTCTATAGTGAGTTATCTTATATGACTGAATTGAAGGCATTGATACCAAAATCAGCTGATTCTGAGAATTTTTTAAGAAAAAATGTAAAAACTCAATTGAGCTATGGCAGCGTGCTGGTGTAGTTACCACTCCTGTGACAGCCCCAGTTTGTTACCCTTTAAAACTAATATGAATATACCCGTGTTTCATGTGATCTTGGGCGGTTTCTAATCACACGCCATTACCCTGAATGATATATAAGTTTATCAGCTTCTTTAGTATAAAGCTTACAAAATTGCTGAATGGAATTAGATTTATGAACTTAAGGCGTTGAAGCATATATTGGTAACGTCTTATGCTTGGTATGCTTTCAATAATATTGGGTACAGTACAGACATAAATAGCATAATGTGCATTTAATGTGTGCTGTAGATGCGTCATGATTACAGGTGAAAAAATTATTCTTTTAGAAATTGATGACCCCATGCTCTGTTTTGAAGATAATTTAAGTTATTTACAGCTTTTTTTTTTAAATGTTAGAATTTTATCGAATTTATATTTAAGTAAATAGTGTAAAATCTTTTAAAACATCTAAAATTTTGTACTTTTCACAAATTTTAGATGATTGTACGATTTCAATGAGAATTGGAAGAGGTTTAAATTCTTTCTACTGGCCCAGCCTCTTTTTAAATCTACACATTTACCTGATTAAAATCAGTAACAGCTGACTGCTGACTTAAAGAATACCAAAATAAATATATGACTGATTTGTAAAATACTTTCATCCCATTGGACAAACTATGGTTGACTGTTATTTTTATGCCCTCGAAGGTTTCCGTCTTAAAATTGCATCGTACATCTGGTTTTTCCCGGGCTGTAACTTTGTCATGCAGGGAGGGATTAGAAAATTACTTGGCACATGTACATGGTTTGGGACATAAAAATGATGTGTAGCATGCAAGATTCATGACCTAAATGTAGACATAATAGTAATTGCATATTTCATTGAAGTTGATTGGCGTATATCACAAACTTTGACAGCACTTGATTGTTTTTTAAGATAATGTCATAGAATTGATTTATGATTGGCAATGTTACGGGAATATTTTAATAACTCTTATGCTGAACGAGGGTGTTTATAGCGATAGATGCTCTCTGAATACCCATTGTCAATAACATTAAAAAATATGGGTAAATTTGGATTGTGCAATGAACTTGTACAGCTCAAGACTTACAAAGCGGCTCCTATTTGCCCTGCCTTTAGGGAGCCTAAAAGCATTTAAGATATTTACATGATATTCAATGTACATTATTATAATGATAATACAATAATTTTTGCAAGTCTGATAGCCCTGGCTTTAAGTAATGCCCCTTGGTCAACATGAAAAAATGACAAACAATTATTTTACATCCGCATGCTGTGCCTCCTTTTGTGTTATCAGCACAGCATTGCAGACGCAGGGATATAACAGTCGTGTGGCGTTGTGGTTAGCGTCAGCCTTCGTTTTCAATCAATTACTTTTGAATTATTTGGTGTAGAGTTTTCAAACTTGGTATGGACATTAGCCATGGTCAGTAGATGACCCCTATTGATTTTGGGGTCAAAGGTCATGGTAACCTTCACTAAAAAATATATCCCACAGCTACCACATTTGATTGTTGCATTGTTTATCTTTCAAGGCTTCCAGTATTTAAGGGAGTAAAATGAAATTGCATATCCATTATATTTAATATTGGTCAATATGCTTTTTGGTAAATAATGATTTTTATGTTTAACAGTTTTGATTGCAGGTATATTTTATCTAATTGACTCATTTGGTTTTTCAGGTTGGAGTGTAACTTTTGTAAGAAAGTTTATGAATGTAAGTTATATGTGTTTATATTATAGTGTCCACATTAATGTAATATTTTTTACATAATTTGCAAACAAAAATTAAGAATACAGTTTATGAATGATAAAAACCTTTTTTTTAATCATTAATAATAATGGTTTTGATAAGAAAACACTTAAGATTAATAGAGGCTGTTAATGGATAAGGTCTGAAAGACTGTAGTAAGTCCTTCTATAACTTAAGTTTGTTACTACAGTCAAACAGACAGCTCTTATTCTAGAGATATAAATCAATGGTCTGTAACCTTACTACATGCTCCCCATTTCAGACAATCACAATGTTGGGTACAGCGTTTTTCCTGGTGGTAATCTCATACACAACGTCATACGAGGGTGCGCTTGTGTGTATGGCACTTGCGGTCGCGTGCTGCGGATTCCACAACAGCGGCATTCTAGTCAACCCACAGGACATAGCACCTAAACATGCAGGATCTGTGTTTGGTAAGGTTTATTATACATAATTAGCTTGTCTTAAATTTGGAGAAGTAGAACATGGGATATTGTATAGGGTTTTAGTTAGAGGGTTATGGAAGGGTGCTGCACCCTGCCCTATTTTGGAGGCATCCTTCTACCCTCATGGAGATCAGAATGTGCACCCTCCTGCCTTCAAAAAATCCTTTCTTAAGATAATCAAATATTTTTTTTGTTTTGATTAAAACTGAAAATATGATTACAAATTCAAACTACTTAAAATAAGCACATTTTCCAATATTTTGTATGAAATTCATAATGTATATATTATTCACTGCCTGATATAATATGCCCTTTTGATCCTCAGCACCCTGACCCTGCTCTGTAGCACCCTGACCCTTATCTGTAGCACCCTGACCCTTCTCTGTAGCACCCTGACCCTTCTCTGTAGCACCCTGACCCTTCTCTGTAGCACCCTGACCCTTCTCTGTAGCACCCTGACCCTTCTCTGTAGCACCCTGACCCTTCTCTGTAGCACCCTGACCCTTCTCTGTAGCACCCTGACCCTTCTCTGTAGCACCCTGACCCTTCTCTGTAGCACCCTGACCCTTCTCTGTAGCACCCTGACCCTTCTCTATAGCACCCTGACCCTTCTCTATAGCACCCTGACCCTTCTCTGTAGCACCCTGACCCTTCTCTGTAGCACCCTGTCCCTTCTCTGTAGCACCCTGACCCTTCTCTGTAGCACCCTGACCCTTCTCTATAGCACCCTGACCCTTCTCTGTAGCACCCTGACCCTTCTCTGTAGCACCCTGACCTTTTTAAAACTTGAGTAAAACCTTTTAGAAATAGCATGTCATCATTGAAGGGCAAAAACTGGGATTTAATTGAAAACTGGACCTAGATATTCACACGAAACTTAGTACATATATTAACAGTATCTCTGGCATCAATGATTATCAACTTAATCCACTTGATTTAGAGTGGAAAAAAGAATGATCTTTGACATCCGTTTTGTGGTGCCCTAGAATTAGCATATTGTTTCATGTTTACAATTAGCTTACTTACACATGTGTTTTCATTTATTTTTTTAGCTTACATTGATTATCATAAAGATTCTATTCTTTAAAAGTCTCAGAACTTCCAAAATGAGAACTTTACCAAAAAAATACCAAAAAAAAATAGCGATCTTAGCTTGATCCTGTTTTAAAGGAAGATAATTTGTTTGAGAAATTTGTGCTAGGTCAAATACAAGCCATATATTCATTATATTTATGTCATCAACATTTGGATTGATTAGATTCTCCTCAGTATAGCTTTTTAGCTCACCTGTCACTTTGTGACCAGGTGAGCTTTTGTGTTGCCTTTTGTCCGGCGTGCGTCGTCCGTCAACAATTTACTTAAAAGACATCTCCTCCTTAACCGCTGGGCCAATATTAATAAAACTTCATAGGGATGTTCCTTGGGTGGTCTTCTATCAAAGTTGTTCAAATAATTCAATTCCATGCAGAACTCTGGTTGCCATGGCAACCCAAAGGAAAAACTTTAAAAATCTTCTTCTCCCAAACCACAAGGCTTAGGCTGTTGATATATGGTAGGTAGGATCACCAAATGGTTCTCTACCAAGATTGTTCAAATTATGGCCCTTGGGTCAAAATTGGCCCCGCCCCGGGGGGTCATGGGTTTTCTCTATATGTTTATAGTGAAAACTTAAAAAATCTTCTCCTCTGAACTTACTTGGCCTAGAACTTAAATATTTGGCATGATTCATCGTCTAGTGGACCTCTACAAATTTTGTTCAAATTATGGCCCTGGGGTCAAAATTGGCCCCGCCCCGGGGGGTCATGGGTATTCTCTATATGTTTATAGTTAAAACTTCAAAAATCTTCTCCTCTGAACTTACTTGGACTAGAGCTTAGATATTTGGCATGATTCATCGTCTAGTGGACCTTTACAAAGATTGTTCAAATTATGGCCTTGGGGTCAAAATTGGCCCCGCCACGGGGGGTCATGGGTTTTCTCTATATGTTTATAGTGAAAACTTCAAAAATCTTCTCCTTTGAACTTACTTGGACTAGAGCTTAGATATTTGGCATGATTCATCGTCTAGTGGACCTCTACAAAGATTGTTCAAATTATGGCATTGGGGTCAAAATTGGCCCCGCCCCGGGGGGTCATGGGTATACTTGATATGTTTATAGTTAAAACTTCAAAAATCTTCTCCTCTTAACTTACTTGGACTAGAGCTTAGATATTTGGCATGATTCATCGTCTAGTGGACCTATACAAAGATTGTTCAAATTATGACCTTGGGGTCAAAATTGGCCCCGCCCCGGGGGATCATGGGTATACTTGATATGTTTATAGTTAAAACTTCAAAAATCTTCTCCTCTTAACTTACTTGGACTAGAGCTTAGATATTTGGCATGATTCATCGTCTAGTGGACCTCTACAAAGATTGTTCAAATTATGGCCCTGGGATCAAAATTGGCCCCGCCACTGGGGGGTCATGGGTTTTCTCTATATGTTTATAGTAAAAAAAATCAAAAATCTCCTCTGAACTTACGTTGCTTAGAGCTTAGATATTTGGCATGATTCATCGTCTAGTGGACCACTACAAAGATTGTTCAAATTATGGCCTTGGGGTCAAAATTGGCCCCGCCCCCTTGGGGGGTCATGGGTTTTCTCTATGTGTTTATAGTGAAAACTTCAAAAATCATCTCCTCTGAACTTACGTTGCTTAGAGCTTAGATATTTGGCATGATTCATCGTCTAGTGGACCTCTACAAAGATTGTTCAAATTATGGCCCTGGGGTCAAAATTGGCCACACCCCGGGGCTGATGGGTTTTCTCTATATGTGTTATAGTGAAAACTTAAAAAATCTTCTCGGAACTCACAAAGACAAGTAACATCTTAATTTAAACTGGATAACATATTTAGTACACATACCAATTTTCAATATGGGCCACATACAACAATTAATAACAAATATACATATATAGATACACACGTAAAATCAAGTAGTGACAAGAGCTTAGATATTTGGCATGATATATCATCTAGTTGACTTGTACCAATATTGTTCAATCTTTGGCACTGGGGTCAAAAAATGGCCCCACCCGGGCGGTCATGGGTTTCCTTATATATGTATATGATGAAAACTTAAAAAATCTTCTTCTCCGAAACCAAAAGGCGAAGGCCTTAGATATTTGGTATGAAGCATCGTTTATCGGACCACTATTAAGATTGTTCAAACTTTAGCCCTGGGGTCAAAATTGGGCATGCCCCGTGTTCATAGGCTTAGGTTTTCAATATTTGTATATAATGGAAGAATGTGCAATATATGACAGGTGAGTGATTCAGGGCCATTTGGCCCTCTTGTTAATTGCTATGATGGAGTCAACCTTTCCTGATGTTTAATTCATTTGTTATCTATCAATCTTATGTTTCACATATTATGATTTTCAATATTGCAGCAGCTTAACCTATTATGCTTGGGTTGTATTTATTGAAAAATATTAACGTCGTGATCAGTGGTGCTTTGATGAACTATAATAGTCTTATTTTAAGAATCACTGTAAAATCATAAGATAACGTGAGCGCTGTCACACTCATTTACTACCCATGTCTATTTTCATATAGCTTTTATATACGAATATATATATCTAGGATAAATGGGAATTCTTCACTAAATAAACAGACAAGCATAACATTATTCATTTTCCCCACTAAAAAACATTGTATCTCATTGAGTTGAAAATAGTACTGAAAACCTTGATCTCAATTTGATGTCAAGGATGTGTCAACCTTGACTTGTATTAATAAAAGATTAACAAAATATGATAGTTTTTCACCTTTCTGCTAACCTTCACTTTTAAATAGCTACCCTGGTAATATTTTATTTGCTTCAGAAACCACAGGACTTAAGTCAGTCAATGAAATTGATGATATTCTAGATTCTTCTCTGATACTGATAATCAATCATCATCTTCATACCATCCTTGTATTATTTTTTTAGCCCGTACCAGGCTAAGTAAATAACATCTTAATGCAGTCTTAAAAATGTTTCTGACAAAGCGGCACTTAGGGGTATAACTTTTAAAAACAACTCTTATTTTAGGTTTGATTTTCCTTACTCCATTGCTGTTTAGTGCTTTGAGCCCATTTTTAGGCATATTTTAACTTACATTTTCAGGCATATTTGAACATTCATTTTCAGGCATATTTGAACTTATATTTTAAGGCATGTTTGAACTTATATCTTCAGGTATATTTGAACTTATACTTTAAGGCATGTTTGAACTTTAATATAACTTCAAGTATATTTGAACTTTTATTTTAAGGCATGTTTGAACTTATATCTTCAGGTATATTTGAACTTATACTTTAAGGCATGTTTGAACTTTAATATAACTTCAGGCATATTTGAACTTTTATTTTAAGGCATGTTTGAACTTATATCTTCAGACAGGGGTTCCATTAAGAATTTTAAACTGGAAGTATGAATTTCCTGACATTCAATTTTGGAAATTTAAAATGTGGAAGTTTAAGTCTCCAGAATACAAAATCTTTTTCAACAAGTATATTAAAATTAAATAATTTGCAACTTTAACTTGCCAAATTCATAGACTTACTTATTATAAAAAAATGTTTTACTTAAAACAGTTAAACTGATTGAAATTGTGACCACAAAAGTAATATTGACAAAAGGTTTTGATATTTTGAACTTCCAAGCTTTCAGCCTTGGAAGTTTTCTTCAAATTCAGTAAGTTTTTGTACTTCCAACAGTTCAAGTTTAGAAGTTTTAACCCATTTCTAGGGAGTAATATACTTCCAAACTTCCTTTAACGGAAGCCCTGTTCAGACATATTAAAACCTAAATTTTCAAGAATATTCAAACTTACATATTAAGGCATATTTGAACTTAAATTTTCATAACATTTTCAGGCATATATTCATGATCGTCATTCTGTCTTATTTCAGGCATCATGAATATGGCAGGGGCTATCCCGGGGTTCATAGGGGTGTACATGGCGGGCCATATTCTTGAAGTGACTAAGAGCTGGAGTGCAGTGTTTAATCAGACAGCGGCTGTGTCAGTGTTTGGATGGATCGTCTACACTATATTCGGCACTGGAAAACAAATCATCTGAAAGATCCAGTGAAGATTTCAGGCAACTCATGATTCACTTTTGAAAACAAGAAATCTGAACGATTCAGTGACAATTGCTGACAATATGTGATTCTCTTGTGAAAAAAAAATCATCTGAATGATCCAGGCCAGTGAAGATAGCTGGTTATTTGTGATTCTGTTGTGATATTTGTTGGTGCATAATGTGTGTACAGATGCATAATGCATACCTCACAAATATTTGTGAGGGTTTAAATGGGTCCATAAAGTTTTATTAGACGGGAGTTTTTTAGCCAGTGGTGAGACAGAGACAGAGATATGGATATTTTTCTAGAAAATGTTTAAGGGATTGATGTAAAGATTCTTTTTATTTTCACTTATATTTGATATAATGATTTGTTGTCCTGTAAGAGCTTTTCACTCATGTCTATATCCACATTTGTCAAAAATACCAAGAAATAAGGGTTCATCTAATTGATGGCTCTGCAGGGTTGGGGAGGCGGGAGTGATATCCTTACCCCTTAATATCTCAACACCTTGTGGAACATTACTGATTACCCCCCCATCCCACCTCCCCACCCCCTAGCTGATCAGCGCAACTGGATTGAGATGGTGAACACATGCTAGAATCAACAACTAGTCTTATGGGGTTTTTTGTATTTAACATCTCAGTTGTAAATAATTAACACCATTATGTAAATAATTTCTTCAAATTCAAAGTGTAACCCTGAAGACAAACATTAAAAAATTCTTGCACCAAAAAAAACTGGTGTCACTCAATTTCAAGAGGCTTGTGTTATCAGATCGGAAAAGAGTAAAAATCTTGTTTAGAAAACAGTGTGTGTTTTCTGATCAGTTTAAGGCCGAAATTTAGAGGAATTCCTAGTGCTAAAATCCCAACAAGGGAAAGAAAATTTCATTTTTTTAAATATTAAACAATTCTGTGAAAGGATGATTTCAGTCAGAAATAAAAGTATTTGTGAAAAGATTATCTTTTCTCTCAGGAACGAACCTTATCACAGTCACTTACTACCCCTGTCTATTTTCATATAGCTTTTATGTATACATATATATATATCTTGGATAAATGGGAATTCAGAATTTTAGGAAAATCAATGCATTTTTTTCCAATGAGAAAGGCCTAAGCCTATTTCTCAAAGTGGTGAAAAAACATTGGATTAAGATAAAATACTTATTGATATGTATTGGTAGACTGTTACAATCTTGTATTGACTGGTATTAGTTTTAGTAAGTTAATGTTTTGTTTTATTAATGATGTAATTGTAGTTTGTTAATGTTAATCATAGTAATGAAATGTGTAAAAACTTCTTATTATCATACAGGGATGGTAATGTTCAGCTCTAGGATTAATCCTGAAATCCAGATTGAGGCTTTCAATTTCAGACTATCGTACTGTTATAAAGTTAGTTTTTGGCAAAAGCTTTGCCTAAAAATTGGCAAAAATACCTTGAATTGGATTTAAATGGCTTTGGACACAATCTCAACATGGGGTATATAATGTCTGTAGCCTTGCTTGGGGACTGAATCCTTATACTCACACTAAATTTTCAGAATTGGAATTTCTGTGTGTTCAATCGGTAATCCTCGGCCTTCTCCACCGTACGAAGACTATCAGCAAGTTAAAACTGATACACAGTAAAGAGTATAATTGCATAAATAATTAATATTCCTTAGAGTGTATTCCTTAATCTAAACTGCTGTGTTGAAATTACTTAGGGATCTACATGCAGCCTAGTAAAATGAAACGAATTCTGGCATTGTAAACATCCATATACATCCAAAGTATGAAGTTTTGCTGGAAAATGGCCAAAGTGCTATGATTGCTATCTATTACCATCCTCAATTATACTGTATCTTTATATGCTGTCAGTGCCATAGGAAAATGTGATGTAACTTTTTTTTATGATTAAACCTGTGCTAAGAAGGTCCAAAAATTAATTAAATATTTACTATGATTTTTCTTGCCAAATTGTTCATAAAGATTTATGCTTCCAAAGATTGTGCAAGAAATATTGTATCAAACGTTATTGCCATTTAGTATGCAATGCTAGTGAATAATTAAATGCATATTCATAAACCTTTTTTTATTAGTATTATAGAGTAAACAATAATTATCTTTGGTATAACTTAAAATGAAAACATTGGGCCGATTGTCCAGAACTTTGTTGAAGTTATCATCCTTGTAAACTGCAATGTTGTTAATTTTTAAAAAGTGAAATATTTTATATTGTGATTATATATTTCAATAAAGCTATGACAGATGTCCATATAGCTTAAAGAGCAGTAGAGATTTGAAAGTTAAGAACAATGACAAAGTTCTGAACTTTGAACTCCGGTCGAATGCATTGAGTTTAGTTTGAAATTTATAAGATACATTGGTTCAAGAAAAAAAAATCGGATTTAAAGGTTGTTATAGGTAGATTATAAAGATATTAAATATACATATATTAGATGCTTCCAAAATATTTGCCTTCATGTTTGCTGTATTTTAAGCTCTTCTATTTTTTTGAAGAAAAAAAGTCTAGGTATTTTCATAGCCATGGTCATTGTCGTTGTCAGCATCTATTTCATTGTGCAAAATCCTTACCTTGCCATAATTGTAAAATTGTTGGTATTATATTTATTCTTATGAAACTTGGTACACATGCTCCCAGGGAAAATACAGACATATGCAAGGCCCATAACTCTGGCTTTCATAATTTTTAAGTAACAAACCTTGATTGAATTGGGTATAAAACAGGACAAGTGTTGACGTTTAATCTGCAAAAACTTTGTTATGATTTATCACATTTTGTAAAATAGATGGAGATTGTAGTTATTTAAACTGTATTTTGTTCATGACTTATTGTTAAAATGTACAAGTTAAGTCAATAAACATGACAATCCTGCACTGACTTATAGTATTTAGTTGTCAAAGAAATTGCTGCAGTTTGTCGTCTGAGATCATTTTATTTTGAGGAAGGTTTGCAAGTTAATCCATTGGACAATGCAACCGTGTATGATGATTTTTTTTAAATTACAAAATATAACCTCTTTATAGTTTTATTACAGCTGGTGTCTGGTCAATTTCAATGCATAATGATCATGTCTATTTTTGTCAATTGCTATAAAGCTCATTCTTAACTGTTAGATTTAAACCAATTTAAGATACTGACATGGAACTTGGTACATGTGTTCACTGCCACAATATGCATCTGTATAGCAAGTGCCATCACTCACGGCAGGTTGATGCGTGCCCGCTAGCAGTTCTTTTTATCTCATTTTATATCGCCAGACAACATGAACACAAACATGCAAAATGCAAATATTTGCAGTAGTTAAATCACTTAACTGTAAACAACATGAGTGCAACTATTATGCATATTTAACCAGGTTTTCAATGAAAACCGGGTTATTAGAATGAGGTTGTCGTTGGGCGGGCAGACGGACGGGCGGGCGGGCGTCTAATATTGGTTTCTGTTCAATAACTTTAGTTAGCATTGATAGATATTGATGAAACTTGGTGTGTAGGAAGCTTATGGGAAGAGCTAGCTTGGGATTGCTTTTGAGGGGGGTGGGGCTAAGGTCACTGTTACTAAAAATAGAAAAATGGTTTCTGCCCAATAACTTTAGTTAGCATTGACCGATATTGATGAAACTTGGTGTGTAAGTTGCTTATATGAAGAGCTAGCTTGGGATTGCTTTTGAGTGGGGAGGGGCTAAGGTCAAGGTCACTATTACTTAAAATAGAAAAATGGTCAAGGTCACTGTTACTTAAAATAGAAAAATGGTTTCTGCCGAATAACTTTAGTTAGCATTAACCGATATTGATGAAACTTGGTGTGTAGGTAGCTTATGAGGGGCTAAGGTCAAGGTCACTATTACTAAAAATAGAAAAATGGTTTCCGCCAACAGTAATTTTCAGTTACGTCTCTTTTTGATAAAAGTAAATATAAAGTCATACAACAAATTAATTGGCTATAATTTCTGATTGCCCATAACAAAAACCTAGTTTCGTCGCATTGCAGCGCTTCTAGTTTTTTACTTATCGTAAGTAACTTGCGTGCAACAAAGTTGCATGTGTGTTGCAATCAATTTGTTTCAATTATCATCGTTTATTCATACTTAACATTTTTAGCGGCTTTATCTTCGAGACATCTTGGTCTTAAAGCTTTAGTAAAATTCCATTATTATGTTATTACCTTGTTCAAAATTGAAAACCAAATAAAAAATTTACTCATTATAACACTGTAAATTTTATTTCACAAGCTTAAGTTTCTTATATAAACGGGCAATATCAATTTAAATAATTGTTTTGTTTATAATATATATAAAGCCTGTAGTTCCCTAACATAATTCACGAGTGAAGATCTTATTCCATTCAAAGGAAAGCATATTCATATTATAACCATACTGTCCATTCCTCTGTTCCTCATATCTGGTCCATACAAGATGTTTTTACCAATGAATTTAATAAAATTATACTTAATTATCATTCTTGCATATTTCTAAGAGGCTTCCCAAGGGATTTTGATTTAAATTCCAGGGCCCCATTTCAGATAAGACCAGATATCTTGGTCATAAATTTACGTTGCTAAAGAGTGTACACGTACACCTGTAAAGTTACCAGCAGAATATATATATATATATATATGCGATAAATTTCCTTACAATATTTTTATTGAAATGCAGCTTATGCCAAAAAAGGAGCACAAAAAGTTACGATCTTAAGTCTTACAATCGTTATTGAAACGGGACCAAGGGGATTTGTATATTAGATTAGGGGATTTTTACAGTACTTAAAGCATACAGAATTTTAATGTCACTGATCAGAGCATCAAGACTGACAGGGATGTGATTTGTCCGCGGATTCACGGAATTCCGCGGATCTTATGGCCCCAGGGACCCCCCCCCATTTTTTAGCTGATTTAAAGTTACCAGAGTGCTTTTGGTTGTTTGAGTTGATATTCAACTTTAAAGTCAGAAGATCCCCTAAAAAGAGCTTCTAAAAAGGCAGTTTTTCTGCTACGGCAGTGTGCTTTTGACCCCATAAGTGCCCCAAGAACCCATGGCCGAAATGGTATCAGCCCTCCAGCTGCCAGGTCAATCACGTCCCTGGGACTTAAAACGTTCTTACTAATAAAAGATTTCTAATCAACTTTATGGGAATGTCAAGCACCCTGGCACGCCTGTTAGGGCTGAATAATTAATCAAAGGTCAAGGTCACACTTTGAGTCTGTGGTCAAAACCTCATTGATAATTTACATTTAGCAATATTTCTTTTACAAGTAAAACATTAGTATGATAAAATGATGTAAGCGGAGCTTTTTCTGGCAAAACTATGATTTAAAAAATATGAAAAAGAAAAATCGAAAAATAGTGTTGCACGCCTGTGCTGGCAGTGCCTACATAAATTTATTACAATATTGTATATTCTTTCTTACACCAGTGTCCATGCATTTAAGAAATATAACACACCACTGACGGTCAAATGACATTATACGGACAGGCCAGTCAGCGCTTGAAGGTCCATTCACCTTTGGGGGCTGACATACTGGCCCTTATATAATGCCATATGGCCCGAAGTGGTGTGTTATATTTCTTATATCGAACACTGTATATTACCATTCAATAATTTTAAAGCTCTTTTGATGTGTTTTATTGAATAAAGCTAATAATGTTTCCTTTCGAAAGATTTGTCGTTGTAAAAATCGCAAGCAACACTCCCCAGTTTTATGATGTCAGCAGTTCTTATTATATGATATGATGTCAGCGGTCCATATTATATTTTGACATCATAAAAACTGGATTTTTATACGGTGATACACGGACCAATCATTTTTTTTTTACAAAGAAGGGACACATTTATGTAAGGTATAATATTGCAAATATGTGATTGTCCAGCTTTGTGCTGATAAAAAAGTATGTAAATTCATATAATTATATGAGTTACTGGTATCATGGTACATGTGGCTACATGTTTATTTAGATATTTATAGTTCTTTCGAGTCACTATCACAGGGTTGTGGATGAAATACTTGGAATGTACACCAATATACTTTAGTGAGCCATGGAAATACTTTCATAAGTATTGATTTGAGAGCGAGCATGATGGGTTTCTTCTCCTGTAGATTTTTTTTGGAAGAATTCAAAAATGAAAAATACATTTTGGATGCCAACATTCATTGAGATTATGATTAACTTGAACCAGTAAAATTTTGGCGGTTTATTTTTTATCCTTATTTGGAATTGGAGATTAAGCAGCTGTCTTTTCAAGGGAACAAACAATTATTTGTATGCTCTGGTATACTGGTGTATACCTTCATACACACCCTGCTATATGAAAAAAAATACTCTCAAATGCCGAAATCCTCATATAAATTGGTTGGGTGGTCAACGTAATGTCCCAATAAATCAAGCATTGAAATTATGAACAACTGAAGTTTAAGGTATGAGAAAAAGCTCAGATAAAATCTTATAATTTTGTAATAAAAATATAATAACTGAAACATCTTTGTTCCCCTAAGAATATTTTTAATACACTGTTTTTATTGATGAAAACATAATATTTAAAAAACAACAACACCAAACCAAAACAGACTGGTTTAAGCTATTTCAGCAGTAGGCAGATAGGTAATTTATTTAACAATATTGTTTTGCCATTTTTCTTTGATTTAGTATGATAATAATAATTGAAATGACATGTTTTTCAGCTTTTCAGTACAGAAAAATATTTACAAACCTTTTCCTGTTTAAATTTTAATTACAGAACTGTCATTAAAATGTATTTAAGACTGAATCTTTCTATTTAATTTATTATATCCAATTTTAAAGTACTTGGTTGTAATTGGTTGCACAATCTAACAATTTTACATAAAAATCACACAATCTAATTTATATGAATGAAGTTATACAGTAGAAGTACAACTTCATTAAATACTTCTTAAAATTTGCTAAGGAACACATGTAATTGATTTGCTTTTACAATCTTTAACTGTAAAAGGAGACATTAATTGTTATTAAATACTTTTTTAAAAGTATATAGACATATGGGCCATTCGATCAGAGCTTACTTTTAAAGTGACTCCCTCATGTTTTTGCACCAAAAATTTGTTTCCTGGTTATGCATCTAAAAACACTTACTAGTATTTTATCATTATTTAACTCTATGATATCGAAATTGCAGAAAAAATACAGTTATAGCATAAAAAAGTATTTTGGTTTTAGTGGTGTTCAAACCCACGCAGGTGAAGTCAAGAAATAATTAGAAAACAGCCAGCTAGTCCACACTGCCAGCAGGACTTTAACAATAGTGATGGATATGTAGACCTCTTAAGGATACATTGATAACATCACGGGATAATGTCAATCAACCAATCACGCAACACCACAGCCGTAATTAATTTTCAATCGTGTTATAAACGAGTAAATATCAACATTTACTGAAAGGTTCCAGCTTTTGGTATTTTTGTTTTAACACTCCTTATGATTTGCCACTCTTTTTTTGTAATTAAAAAAGGTGACTTTTACAAACCTTGAGCGAGTCACTATAAAGTTTTTTAAAGCTTTTGAAGTTTAATGGATACACCATGGGGTAGGGGGGGGGGGGGGGCTTCGGCCAGTAAGTTGTCTGATCAATAACTTCAGAAGCATTTGTCTAAACATGGTCAGACTTTGTGTTGCTATCATATTTGGAGCAATATCTCTTTCTTAAGTCTTTTCGGAGTTATCACCCTTGAATTATAGAATTACCTAAAATTGGTCTTATCCTATCAAAAACTTTAGTAGCAATTCTGCAGTCATCACTAAATTCGGTCGAAATTTAGGAGTGATTGTCCTTTAATGATTACAATTACACAATTGTCCAATCAATGAATTTAGAAGCATTTGTCCAATCATCCCCAAATTTGGTCAGAATGTGTTTAGGGTCAATTTCTAGGACCAGTAGTCACCAGCCATTACATATATCCTCCAAAAATCGATCGACCTTGGAGCGTTACCTTCGGACTGGATAAATTCAAGTATTAGTCCGATTTTCAGGATAGGAAATAGTCATCAGGCAGAGAATTACTGACATTTATCTTTAACAGTTGTATTGAGTACAATACTTGAACATATCATCTGTGGACACTTCCTTAAACACTTTCAACAATATGCCATCCTTACATACTTGAGTCATGGTTTTCGTTCTGTGTTTCAACCGAAACACAACTCTTAGTAACAGTTGAAAATTCATTGAATTCACACACTCGTAAGGAACAAATTGACATTGCTATACTAGATTTTTCTCGAGCTTTTGACACAGTACCACACGACAAACTACTTCAGAAAATTGAACATTATGGCGTTAGAGGTCCTCTACTACAGTGGCTATATTCGTTCTTCAAAACGGCCAAATGAATGTCGTGGTGGAAGGCGAACACTCGACCAGTGCATTAGTCTTATCCGGAGTACTACAAGGAACAGGTTTAAGCCCATATTGTTTTATGTCAGGTAAATGATCGATCGGACACTGTAAAATCTAAAGTTCGCAGATGACTGCTTACTTTAGACGGAAATATCTTCAAGAAAAGATCATGACACATTTCGAAATGACTTGAAAGAGCTACACAAATTGGTATTCCGTTATATTTTAAGTGTTCGACAGTAATCGTATTTTTTCTCAATTATAAAATACGACAACAACAAGTAGACTCCAATATTAGGGACTTAACATATATAAGGCCTTACCCTGGAAACACATGCATGTACTAAAGTATAACCTATATCTGTAAGATAGAATAACTCAACTCTTGGATTTTTAAAGAGAAACTCGAAAATTGTCCCCAAGAATGTTACAAATTAGCATATATTTTACTTGTACGTGTATCAATAGAAAATGGTGCTCTTAAGTTGGATCCATACTTCAGCAAATAGATTAATGAACTCGAGAAAAAAACAACTTACAGCTCGCTTTATACAAAAGGACCTTTCCTCACGTGACGATGGTTGTGTCACAGAAATGCTGAAGAAATTACAGTTAGACAACCTCTAAAGATCGCCGCAAACAGGCATGGTCAGTCTTCGTGTTTCGATACTTGTTTATGGTTATGTTTATATTAGTATCGTAATTGACGTAGATTTGTACTCACTATTCATCAAGAATTTGATATCGTTGAGATATCTCTGTATAACATAGCGCAAGAATATCTAAGGCGATTATTCTGACTATGCATATTATGATGAAGTGGGGAGCTCTTAATGCCAAGAAGAAAGATCCATTTAAAAGTGCATGTGCGTCTGCAAGGCTTACACCTCTTTGTAGCAATATTGTCAACAACACGCTGAACTCTATGCGTCAGGATGCTACGCATAGAGCTACGGCGGAGGCCTCACATATGGCATGGGTCAGGCACAATTTTGTTCAGTATTCTCACAGTTCATACGTTTGCCCATATGCTTGTCGTATTATATTCATAGAGACCCGATCGTGGGTCATATGTATCTATTTCAAACATGTATTCATTATAAATAAAACTTAAAAACGGTTCTCCGCAATTTTTCCCCTCCCTTTTGAACAAATGACCACATGGTCACTGGTAAATTTTATGGTGTATCTCTAAATTTTGGTTGATGTGGCTCTCCACAAACGGATTCTGCACCATCCTGTTCTTGTTTTCATATATGTTTTATTACAAAACTGTTTCAGTATGTTCCATATCAGAAACCACTACTTTGCAGAGTAACCAGTTTACTTAAACATATTTATTTGTCTAATTAAAAGTAAGTAAGTACTTTTAGCAATTATTTGACACAAAATTTCATCGTTCTTTAGATATTTTAAAGTGGTTCAATTTCATGATAATCGTATTTGTTTTAAAACATTATCTGTATCTGTAGTAGGGCAGCGTAGGGCCACTTTTGGCATCTATTGGCGTGGCTGCAAGTATGGTAAGTCCCAATTATTTGTTTGAGTTAACTTGTTGCAAAGTTGTATTTTCTAGTCGATAAAAGAATGATAAAAGAATGATGACTTCTGGCGAACACTTAGAATATAGTAGTATTTGGCATTGAATTTCATGCCCCATAGATTTGCCCATCTTTCTAGTCCTCTGAAGATATTTTGAAGTCCGGTAGATCATGTATATGATATAAAAACATAAGCGGGCCTGAGGCTGCTCATTTTGGAGCGAATAAGACTGATGTACTGTCCGAGTGTCCGCTTCCCACCACGACATTCATTGGGTGGTTTTGAAAATCGAAAATAGCCACTGTAGTTTAGGCCCTCTTACGCCATAATCCTCAATTTACTGAAGTAGTTTGTCGTATGGTACGGTATCGAATGCATGAGCAAAATTTAGTATACAACGTCTACTTGTTCTTTATGATCGTGTGAATATACTGAATTTTCCACTGTTACTAAGATTTGTGTTTCGGTTGAAAAACAAAACGAAAACCATGATTCAAGTCTGTAAGGATGACATATTGTTCAAGGTGTTTAAGTAAGTGTTCACAGATGATATGGTCAAGTATTTTACTCAATACAACAGTTAAGGATACAGTTCTGTAAATCTCTGCCTGTTAGAAGTTTTTTTTACTCTTTTTAAAAATCGAGCTATTATTTGAATTTCTTCAGTCCGAAGGTAACGCTCCGAGGTCGATCGATATTTGGAAGATATATGTAATGGCTGGTGACAATTTTTCAGTATATATGATCTAGCCCCATGGATACATTTATAGACAAAAGTTGCTTGAGACCTCCCTTTTCTGTGATGTGAAGATCTTAGTAAACACATTTCGGAACACATCGACCATTTTTCATCGGAAAACAACCTCGGATGTATGCCGGTACATCAGTAGAAGTTGTTCGTAAATTTTAACCTCGTACATGTAGTATCAATTATTGTAGTGTTTAACGTGCATTTGTATTTCTAAGTTTAAATAGATTGCCAGCGAAGTGTAATATTGCACAAATAATTAAGATTCTTAAGGGTAAAGTCGTTAGGTTTAACAGCTATATTGAAATCACTTCGCGATCTACTTACAGAGTTCTTGTATTATAAAGCGTCCATAAACATCCCATTCGGAACTCCTCGGCCATTTTTCAAAAACAACCGTTGTTTTTGAAAAAAAAATGGCCGAGGAGCTCCGAATGTAAACATCCGAGATTGTTTCCGATGGGAAATGGCCCGAATTTGTTCCGAATGAGTAAACATAAGAAAGGCAATGACGTAGTTAGAAGTCCCTCCTATAGAAACAAGACTGACAGATCTAGGGGCATACTTTAAGCACTGTTTCATTAAAAAGGCGACTTAAAAGATTCACCATAGTACCCAATCTTAATGTTGAGCTCAATAAGTTATTACACTGTGTTTGTTAAAATGTGTTCTGTTTAAGTGCTGGCTTCCATAAGTTTAAACCTCGCTATAAATATTTTCCTGGGACGATAACCGGTGTGGTCTTTGGTGGCTATGTTCTGCCATTTAGTATTTTGCTGCGAGCATACGAAAAACGCAAAATGGGGGTGGGAAATATGCCATTTTGCGCAGTTTTGCGTATTTTCGTATGAGATTATTTTTTTTTAATATTTTTTTTTTGTGATATCATTGCGGTGAAAAAACGAAATATCAGAACTCATGCAGCCACCATAGTTCCCAGTTTGGACTCGAGCCCTTCAGCTAGGTGTCATGTTGACTCGAACCCTTTATCTAGGTGATTTGTTGACGCAAGCTCTTAACCTAAAGATATTTTGTTGACTCGAACCCTTTTGCTAGATGTTTTGGTGACCCGTGCCCTTTTGCTAGATGTTTTGTCGACCCGTGCTCTTTTGCTAGATGTTTCGTTGACTCAAGCCCTTTTGCTAGATGTTTTGTTGACTCGAGCCCTTTTGCTAGATGTTTTGTTGACTCGAGCCCTTTTGCTAGATGTTCTGTTGACTCGAGCCCTTTTGCTAGGTGTTTCGTTAACTCGGGCCCTTTTGCTAGGTATTTTGTTGACTCGAGCCCTTTTGCTAGGTGTTTCGTTGACGTGAGCCCTTTTGCTAGATGTTTTGTTGACTCGAACCCTTTTGCTAGATGTTTTGTTGACTGGAGCCCTTTTGCTAGATGTTTTGTTGACTCGAGCCCTTTTGCTAGGTGTTTCGTTGACTTGAGACCTTTTGCTAGATGTTTTGTTGACTCGAGCCCTTTTGCTAGATGTTTCGTTGACTCGAGCCCTTTTGCTAGATGATAAATTGACTCGAGCCCTTTTGCTAGATGTTTTGTTGACTCAAGCGCTTTTGCTAGATGTTTCGTTAACTCGAGCCCTTTTGCTAGGAGTTTCGTTGACTCGAGCCCTTATGCTAGATGTTTTGTTGACTCGAGCCCTTTTGCTACATGTTTCGTTGACTCGAGCCCTTTTGCTATTTGTTCCGTTGACTCGTGCCCTTTTGCTAAGTGTTTCGTTGACTCGTGCCCTTTTGCTATTTGTTTCGTTGACTCGTGCCCTTTTGCTAGGTGTTTCGTTGACTCGTGCCCTTTTGCTATTTGTTTCGTTGACTCGAGCCCTTTTGCTAGGTGTTTCGTTGACTCGTGCCCTTTTGCTATTTGTTTCGTTGACTCGTGTCCTTTTGCTAGGTGTTTCGTTGACTCGTGCCCTTTTGCTAGGTGTTTCGTTGACTCGAGCCCTTTTGCTAGGTGTTTCGTTGACTCGAGCCCTTTTGCTAGGTGTTTCGTTGACTCGTGCCCTTTTGCTATTTGTTTCGTTTACTCGAGCCCTTTTGCTAGGTGTTTCGTTGACTCGAGCCCTTTTGCTAGATGTTTCGTTGACTCGAGCCCTTTTGCTATTTGTTTCGTTGACTCGAGCCCTTTTGCTATTTGTTTCGTTGACTCGTGCCCTTTTGCTAGGTGTTTCGTTGACTCAAGCCCTTTTGCTAGGTGTTTCGTTGACTCGTGCCCTTTTGCTAGATGTTTCGTTGACTCGAGCCCTTTTGCTAGGTGTTTCGTTGAATCGTGCCCTTTTGCTAGATGTTTCGTTGACTCGAGCCTTTTGCTAGGTGTTTCGTTGACTCGAGCCCTTTTGCTAGATGTTTTGTTGACCCGAGCCCTTTTGCTAGTTGTTTCGTTGACTCGTGCCCTTTTGCTAGGTGTTTCGTTGACTCGTGCCCTTTTGCTAGGTGTTTCGTTGACTCGAGCCCTTTTGCTAGGTGTTTCGTTGACTCGAGCCCTTTTGCTAGGTGTTTTGTTGACTCGAGCCCTTTTGCTAGATGTTTTGTTGACTCGAGCCCTTTTGCTAGATGTTTTGTTGACTCGTGCCCTTTTGCTAGGTGTTTCGTTGACCCGTGCCCTTTTGCTAGGTGTTCCGTTGACTCGAGCCCTTTTGCTAGATGTTTTGTTAACTCGGGCCCTTTTGCTAGGTGTTTCGTTGACCCGTGCCCTTTTGCTAGGTGTTCCGTTGACTCGAGCCCTTTTGCTAGATGTTTTGTTGACTCGAGCCCTTTTGCTAGATGTTTTGTTGACTCGAGCCTTTTTGCTAGATGTTTTGTTGACTCGAGCCCTTTTGCAAGATGTTTTGTTGACTCGAGCCCTTTTGCTAGATGTTTTGTTGACCCGTGCCCTTTTGCTATATGTTTTGTTGACCCGTGCCCTTTTGCTAGATGTTTTGTTGACTCGAGCCCTTTTGCTAGGTGTTTCGTTGACTCGAGCCCTTTTGCTAGGTGTTTCGTTGACTCGTGCCCTTTTGCTATTTGTTTCGTTTACTCGAGCCCTTTTGCTAGGTGTTTCGTTGACTCGAGCCCTTTTGCTATTTGTTTCGTTGACTCGTGCCCTTTTGTTATTTGTTTTGTTGACTCGTGCCCTTTTGCTAGATGTTTTGTTGACTCGAGCCCTTTTGCTAGATGTTTTGTTGACTCGAGCCCTTTTGCTATTTGTTTCGTTGACTCGAGCCCTTTTGCTAGATGTTTTGTTGACTCGAGCCCTTTTGCTATTTGTTTCGTTGACTCGAGCCCTTTTGCTAGGTGTTTCGTTGACTCGAGCCCTTTTGCTAGATGTTTTGTTGACTCGAGCCCTTTTGCTAGATGTTTTGTTGACTCGAGCCCTTTTGCTATTTGTTTCGTTGACTCGAGCCCTTTTGCTATTTGTTTCGTTGACTCGAGCCCTTTTGCTATGTGTTTCGTTGACTCGAGCCCTTTTCGTTGACTCGAGCCCTTTTGCTATGTGTTTCGTTGACTCGAGCCCTTTTGCTAGATGTTTCGTTGACTCGAGCCCTTTTGCTAGATGTTTCGTTGACTCGAGCCCTTTTGCTAGGTGTTTCGTTGACTCGAACCCTTTTGCTAGGAGTTTCGTTGACTCGAGCCCTTTTGCTAGATGGTTTGTTGACTCGAGCTCTTTTGGTAGATGTTTTGTTGACTCGTGCCCTTTTGCTAGGTGTTTCGTTGACCCGTGCCCTTTTGCTAGGTGTTTCGTTGACTCGAGCCCTTTTGCTAGATGTTTTGTTGACTCGAGCACTTTTGCTAGATGTTTTGTTGACTCGAGCCCTTTTGCTAAATGTTTTGTTGACTCGAGCACTTTTGCTAGATGTTTTGTTGACTCGAGCCCTTTTGCTAGATGTTTTGTTGACTCGAGCCCTTTTGCTAGGTGTTTCGTTGACTCGTGCCCTTTTGCTAGATGTTTTGTTGACTCGTGCCCTTTTGGTAGGTGTTTCGTTGACCCGTGCCCTTTTGCTAGATGTTTCGTTGACTCGAGCCCTTTTGCTAGATGTTTCGTTGACCCGAGCCCTTTTGCTAGATGTTTTGTTGACTCGAGCCCTTTTGCTAGATGTTTCGTTGACTCGAGCCCTTTTACTAGATGTTTTGTTGACTCGAGCCCTTTTGCTAGGTGTTTCGTTGACTCGTGCCCTTTTGCTAGATGTTTCGTTGACTCGAGCCCTTTTGCTAGATGTTTCGTTGACCCGAGCCCTTTTGCTAGATGTTTTGTTGACTCGAGCCCTTTTGCTAGATGTTTTGTTGACCCGAGCCCTTTTGCTAAATGTTTCAATGACTCGAGCCCTTTTGCTAGATGGTTTGTTGACCCGTGCCCTTTTGCAAGGTGTTTCGTTAACTCGAGCCCTTTTGCTAGGAGTTTTGTGGACTAGGGCCCTTTAGCTAGGAATTTTGTTTACTTAAGCCCATACACTATACCGGGAAGCACTGACTCATTTATAAAGTAAAATACCCTAAAGTACAACGGCATGATAGATGGCAATCTTGATATTTGTGGTAAAATCACAGTAAAATCTTAAAAATAGCAATTTAAGCAATAGGATGAGAGTAAAGTACTGATATGATCTGAACATTTCACTAGCAGATCCAGTGGAGCGCACATGGCGCTTGCCCCAGACACTACAAATTTACTTTGTGTTTCAAAACATCTTATTAATAATACAATACGCTATATTAATATATCAATAAAATACACTATTTTGTTGAAATTGTTGGACTTTTCATGGGGGAGTGCCCCATACAAAATTTTAAACAAAATAAATTTCGTTTCTGAGGGGAGCATGTCAAAGTTACCACTAAGTTACGCCCCCTCTAACGTCCAATCCCGGATCTTCCCCTGATATGATCTGTACATTTATATAATAACACATTAAGATTATAATCTGGATTTAGTAGCGAGACATAATATGAGCTTCAAAGCTTCCTTTTCCAATTCTGTCGTGAATGTTTTGTTTTGTGCATCATATATCTATCTATTTTTCAGGTATAATTACTACAATAAATCGGTTGTTTTTGCTCATACTTTATATGTGTGAGTATTGAAAATGTTTCATTGAAATAAATATTGTTTATTTCATAAGAGAATAGTACGAAATTATTTTCTTTTATACTATCTAGCGAATACAAATGCGAACTTTTCTTAAGTTCCACTAAACGAACCTTCCGTATAATCATGTTAAAGTCCTTAATTTTGTTTATGCTCGTACTTTGTGTGACTGAAGATTGAAAATGATTTTTTTTAAAGTAGTATTTGCTTATATCATAATTTTATTAAGAGAAAAGGACAAACTAGCGAACTTTTCTTAAAGGTCTACCAAATGAACCTTTCGTATAATCATGTTAAAGGTCATACATTTAAAGGTCTTAGGTTTCTGATTTTTAGTCGACGATAATATATTTGAAAGAGAAAATTTGAAATCAGTGTCAAGCTAGCCGAATATGCAAACATAAGTAACAATTCGTTCACAGTACATGTTCTTGATCTTAATGTTTGTCTGAATATGTTTTAAAATGACATTTGATAAAACGCACAAAATCTAATAAAATCTTCTTTTGTAAAATCTGGTCAACTCCTGACTACCCAAAAACATTTCACAAAAATGTATGTTTACCCCCAAAAATGGTCGTTCCTCAAAACTAAATAAAACATGAACTTTTGAAACGTTTTAATTTTTGGACTTCCCCACCCACTTTTGCGATGTGGATGCTGCCCTTACGTTTTTTCCTAGCTTAACTTAAGTCGCTTTCCTAATGTTAATATCTTTTTAGTCATATGAAATAAAAAAAACTAAAAATTCCAAAATACATTATTCTATTGACCTTATTGAAAAAAAAGAATCCTTTAATGTTAAAAAACACTTCTTTACATTTCTTTTCATCTGACTTGGACAATTTTAAGAAATTGACCTTAGTTAGGAAATGACTGAGGAAGTTTTATGGATACCGCCCCTGGGCCGTATGGTGCAAACAATATTGTTTTAATACTAAATGAGCAGAAACAGAAATATATGTATAACATCTATCAATATAAGTGAATATAAAGGTTTGCGCAAATCAATTTAAAACTCTTCTCCCTGTTAGCCATCCTCGTGCACTTTATTTCCCGCCAAGACTATGCAGGATTCTTACTTCAAAACATAAGATTTAAAATGTTTACATTTTCAAATTTAAAACGAAATGTTCCTTTGATAAATTTAACGATGACGTCCTTTATAAAACCATCGTGAATTTCAGTTTAAAATTTCTTGCATTTGTGTTAATGATTGGAATTGGATATTGAAAATCAAATTCCAATTATATTGGAAGATTATATATTACAATTATTAATTGCTGGTGAAGCAATGGCCGCCCACTGGTGAAGCTAGTCGATGTTACCATAACATTGTTATTTTATCTACGTCTTCAAGCAATTTCTTAAAATACGACACAAATAATAATAATAATAATATTAATAATAATAATAATAATAATAATAATAATAATAATAATAATAAAAAAAAAAAAAAAAAATAATAATAATAATTATAATAATAATAATAATAATAATTATTATTATTATTATTATTATTATTATTATTATTATTATTATTATTATACATGTTTAATAATAAAAAATAAAATAATAATAATTATAATAATAATAATGATAATAATGAAAAATAAAATAAAAAATAATTTTATAAAAAAAATAAAAGTAAAATAAAAAAATAAATAAATAATAACAATAATAATAATAATTTATTTTAATTTATTATTACATAATTACATGTTTCAACGATAAAACATCATATTTTCAATATGGCCTTCTAATACAAAACATAATGACTACAGCTTTACACAATTCACACATGTATACATACTTTAACATGTTATTCAAACTTCATCAAAAACGTTTAAGAACAAGTCATATAAAGCATTATTTCTTAAATCTTAAATATTGAAGGTAATGTTGAAATAGGTCGATAATTGTTTGGGTCTTCTTTAGAACCTGTCTTGAATATTGGTAACACTCGTGCAGTTTTTAATTTATCAGGAACTATTCCTTTCCTGATACTATTATCTATGATAGAGGTAAAAGTTGGTGTTATTATATCCCCACATGTGTTGTATATTTTGTCTAGTAAATCGGGACTTAGAATTTATGAAACAAAAGTTGAAAGAAACCGAAACAAACGACCAGTTTAGAACAAGATTATTTTCCCGTATATTATTCCTTAAATATTATATACGACACAATTTTTTTCGAATGCTCTATTACATGTTTTCTTCATTCAACAAGACAGGATTTTCTCGAATGCATGTACAGACACAATTATCAAATTATGAGATTTACGGTTTAGTATAATTTTTCAGCAGAGTTACTAGTTAAAACTGAACTATAGCTATTTGCATATGGTTTCTTGATTTATGGCTCTGGTAAAAGTCACAGCAACAAAACAAACTGCTTGTTTTTTAATATAAATGAAATGCCACGTATGTAATACAAGACAAGTGTACAATTGTGTTTAACATATAATAGTAAAAGTCTCTGCAACAGATCAAATTGCATGTTTTATTGATGGAAAAAAATGCCCCGTTTGCAATAAAAGGTATTAGTTATTAAATTATTTAATACAAATGATCGAAGTACAAAAAAGTATTGTATTTGTTATATTAATGTCATTACCTACTTACTATCCCTAAGGTATCAATTCCAAGAGTTCATACACCGTACATACATACGTACTAAACCACTAGAAATGATAAAATTCCGTTGAAACCAAATCTTGTTTCCCCAGGTTTCCTGTTGACGCGCGCCGTTTTTCTTGGTCAAACTTTTCCGGATATAAAACAGTCGAACCACTTTGTTCCTTTTTTGGTATAGGTGGCAGCGGGCGGGTCCGTCTGTCGTTCAAATTAAGTCTTTGCACATTTCTTTGAGCCCTTTTTGCCATTTCTGTTCCGACAGACCCCGCGCGTATCCGGTGACCGTTGACCGATGAATCGCTGTGGACAGAAGACGTCAATCTGTTCGGATGAAGGCTGTTAGTGGAATGTTCGTTCAATCCATCGGAGGAGCTAGAGTGGTTGGACACCATGGACATGCGGCGCCGGGTTAGCCCCTGAAAAGGCCGGTCCAAATTTTCGCCGGTTTCCTGCGAATTTTCGCGCGTGGTTGTCCGCGGCGAGCGCTTGTCGGAATGCAGCCAGGGACAACCAGCGATGTCGCCGTCTGTTGAAGACACAGAGACACGCCGAACGTTTACCCGAGGAATTCCGAACGAAAAGAAATTATTGTCCATCATTTTCTTCTCACGTTTTGTATCCTCATCGTCGGTTTCCGTAATGGCGGAGGGTCCGTATTCGTCTTTAACACGTTGTCCGTGAATGGACATGTGGCCCCGGAAGAACTCTGGTGTTTTTGTGTTTGCCGAAAGGGTGAGGATCTCCGCATCGATGCTGTTTTTCCGGCGGTCATTGGACGCGAGGAGGTCGTTCATTTTGGTCCGCCAATCCATCCAGTCTTTAAGCATCTGGTTCTGCGAAGGCGGCAGTCTGTAGTAGTCACCTTCCTCATCATCTTCCGCTATATCTGGGTTACCATGGCGGCGGAGAGCCTGAGGATTAAAATAGTATCTTTGATTAAGTGTCACAGATCATATATATATATATATATATATATATATATATATATATATATATATATATATATATATATATATATAGAAATTATTATTTGTAAATTGTTGCAATGCTCTAATTAGGTATTAAAAAATTAAAGAACTTAAAAGTACTGGCGAGCTATCGTTTCATGCACAGAATACGTGGCAGGCTTTCGTGATATATCATAAACACACAACTAACGAAGAAATACATACCTCTAATTGTTCGATCTCTTCGTCATCTACATCTTCCGGCTCTTCAATTGTTATCTCGGGTACGCCACTCATTCCCATTCAGTGAGGCTGGCGCGCGTATTTTCGTATATTCCAACAGATTTTAGCCTTCCGTTTGCAGCAATAACTTAACAAGCGAAATTTTGTTCGTACAAAATTAGCAAGTGCATTGGTACCAACAACTATAGACAATATTTCGGTAGAGAAGAATTGCACGGTAATCCTGAATTATATCCAGAGAAGTGTTACAGCCATTTTATTGCTATTGAAACGCGACCAACAAACAAGGATTATTTGAGTGTTCTTTATATCACTTTCCTACAACTGAACGGTGTGAAATGACAGTTCAATTCAACCAATGTAGATCACTCATCGCTCTGTAAAACTTTGTAATTAAAATTTGCCCGCATTGTTACTATCTATGTAGTTATATCGTTTGTGTTTTAACCATCCATGAAATGACAGCTCACTGCTTAAACAACATTGATAAACTGGTATTGAACAAGTAACTCACCCATGAACATTATGCGTCAAATACTTTTGTACTGTCGAAGTGTTGATTTTGACTCTACGGATGTATGGCGAAATCTATAAAAATGATATAAAAAATGTAAAAATATTTCATCCGAACCATTATGAGAATACCATCCTAAACCTGTTCGTTAATACGTTTTTAAAGGTAAATACATTTTGAAAAATAATTACCTATCCAGCCTATCAAAAAGATATTAAACATGTTTACTTATTTTTCTTATTGCTCTGCTTAGATGCAAATAAGAAACATATTACGAAATAAACGTTTACCGAAACGATAACAAGTATATCACAAACCCGATCGTCTAAGTGTGATGCTCAAACAATTGTCAAATTAAAATCAGACATAAAACCCCTCAAAATTAGTGCATTCTTTATCGCAAAACCAATTTCAAACAAACAAACGAAATGCAGCACTAATTTATTACCAAAGCAAACCCGATTGTAAAATGTATCAAACGAAAACCGATAATCAAATATATTTAACGAAAACCAAAATAATAGTCAAAACAAAATTAAACACAGAAATAATCGCCAAAACAAGTATACCGCAGAAATTATTGTCAAAACAAAGTTAAACACAAAAATAATAGTCAAAACAAAGTTAACCGCAGAAATAATAGTCAAAACAAAGTTAAACACAGAAATAATAGTCAAAACAAAATTAAACGCAGTAATCATCGTCCAAAACAAATCTAAACCCAGAAATAATAGTCAAAACACAGTTAAATTCAGAAATAATAGTCAAAACAAAGTTAAACACAGAAATACTCGTCAAAACAAAGTTAAACACAGAAATAATAGTCATAACAAAGTTAAACGCAGTAATCATCGTCCAATACAAAGTTAAGCACAGAAATAATAATCAAAACAAAGTTAAACACAGAAATAATAGTCAAAACAAAGTTAAACACAGAAATAATAGTCAAAACAAAGTTAAACGCAGAAATAATAGTCAATACAAAGTTAAGCACAGAAATAATAATCAAAACAAAGTTAAACACAGAAATAATAGTCAAAACAAAGTTAACCGCAGTAATCATCGTCCAATACAAAGTTAAGCACAGAAATAATAATCAAAACAAAGTTAAACACAGAAATAATAGTCAAAACAAAATTAAACGCAGTAATCATCGTCCAAAACAAATCTAAACCCAGAAATAATAGTCAAAACACAGTTAAATTCAGAAATAATAGTCAAAACAAAGTTAAACACAGAAATACTCGTCAAAACAAAGTTAAACACAGAAATAATAGTCATAACAAAGTTAAACGCAGTAAGCATCGTCCAATACAAAGTTAAGCACAGAAATAATAATCAAAATAAAGTTAAACACAGAAAAAATAGTCAAAACAAAGTTAAACGCAGAAATAATAGTCATAACAAAGTTAAACACAGAAATAATAGTCAAAACAAAATTAAACGCAGTAATCATCGTCCAAAACAAATCTAAACCCAGAAATAATAGTCAAAACACAGTTAAATTCAGAAATAATAGTCAAAACAAAGTTAAACACAGAAATACTCGTCAAAACAAAGTTAAACACAGAATAATAGTCATAACAAAGTTAAACACAGAAAAAATAGTCAAAACAAAGTTAAACGCAGAAATAATAGTCATAACAAAGTTAAACACAGAAATAATAGTCAAAACAAAATTAAACGCAGTAATCATCGTCCAAAACAAATCTAAACCCAGAAATAATAGTCAAAACACAGTTAAATTCAGAAATAATAGTCAAAACAAAGTTAAACACAGAAATACTCGTCAAAACAAAGTTAAACACAGAATAATAGTCATAATAAAGTTAAACACAGAAATAATAGTCATAACAAAGTTAAACACAGTAATAATAGTCAAAACAAAGTTAAACGCAGTAATCATCGTCCAAAACAAATCTAAACCCAGAAATAATAGTCAAAACAAAGTTAAATTCAGAAATACTAGTCAAAACAAAGTTAAACACAGAAATACTCGTCAAAACAAAGTTAAACACAGAAATAATAGTCATAACAAAGTTAAGCACAGAAATAATAGTCAAAACAAAGTTAAACACAGAAATAATAGTCAAAACAAAGTTAACCGCAGTAATCATCGTCCAATACAAAGTTAAGCACAGAAATAATAGTCAAAACAAAGTTAAACACAGAAATAATAGTCAAAACAAAGTTAACCGCAGTAATCATCGTCCAATACAAAGTTAACAGAAATAATAGTCAAAACAAAGTTAAACACAGAAATACTAGTCAAAACAAAGTTAAACACAGAAATAATAGTCATAACAAAGTTAAACACAGAAATAATAGTCATAACAAAGTTAAATTCAGAAATAAGAGTCAAAACAAAGTTAAACACAGAAATACTCGTCAAAACAAAGTTAAACACAGAAATAATAGTCATAACAAAGTTAAACACAGAAATAATAGTCATAACAAAGTTAAACACAGTAATAATAGTCAAAACCAAGTGTATCCCAATTGTTTGCCAAAGCTTCGTCCACTGCAGTCACTCAACAACGAATATCAAAACAATGGTTGATGCAAAAAAATATATGAGCAACGTTTTCTAAACGCTTAAATCAATGTCAGCGTCAAAACGAATGTCAGCGTCAAAACGAATGTCAGCACTATTAAAAACGTTTTGTTGAACCACTGTCGATTCATGGTAGCAAGACAACTGTCAATAAGTTTGAGGCTATTGCTAAATTAATTGTCCAAAGTTTAAATTTTATCTTCATACATGCATGACAAAATGAGCATGGTACTATATAATTAAAATGTGTTCAAGTTGTATTAACTGGATATCCAGAAGGAATGGCCCGTGTGGACAAATACACAAAACTAAAATGTTTAAGTCGATTAAATGAATATAACATATAAGTCAATGTAAAATATTGATTAAATAAATGTTTCATTACATCTTAAATGAAATCAATTTATAAATATATACGTAACTTATTACAAAATTTATAGATATATACATCCCAAGCATCCATTGTGATGATCACAATTTTACATACACATGTATTTCCGAAATAAACTATTTATTTATGGAAGAAAAGACAATCAATTGTACATGTATATTTAACATGAATTGTCTTACTTTAAGATGTACTGGCTAATGTATATTTGATGTTCTAGGTAAATTCCTTAAAGGGACGAGATACTAGATCGTCCCCAAAATTAGTAAATACAGTACTTCCTTAAAAAAGAATAACATTGCCAATGCGAGCTTGAATGAGGACGATAATTTTACATGATTAAAAGAATAAACGCCACAATAATGTCGCTGTCTCAACTGAGTTTCCCCGTTTAAAAATTGCGCATAATGGTTTTCCAGTTTTAAAAAGCGTGGAATGTTTTTTTCGAATACTTTGCAAGTCATGTGATCGTTTCACACACTGGTCTCGACTGTCAAAAAGCGGTCGTTGCAGCAACTCGCTGTCTTTTTCAGCAGGGTTAACCTCTTTCAAAAGTTTCCCTTGATCAAATTCATCACCAATAGAAATATTGAAATCACACTGTATCGGCACTGAATGATTTAAAATCGTTCATTTCACGCCGATTTCAGATGAGAAAAGTATGACAGCTTCAGTTTTAGATGGTAGTTTCAAAAAAAATCTCATATTGCTTTTTTTATGAAACTGTAAAAACTTTTTCTCAAATGCATAATCGGTCATTCATCTTTACATATAAGTTGTCATAAGGCAACACCCTTTCAAATGATACCAACATTGATTGGGTTACCAGACATCAAAATTTAACATTTTATACTGCCAGTGGTTCAATGACGTATAGAACAATTACCCTTTATATAAATTTAACGGAATACGTGCGAAAGGTCTCGGTTACCATTTTCGATATAACAAACTTCTTAACTAAAGTTTATATCTAATATAAGCGTCACCTACTAATTTGCCACGACGAGAAGAAGAAGAAGAAGAAGAAGAAGAAGAAGAAGAAGAAGAAGAAGAAGAAGAAGAAGAAGAAGAAGAAGGAGGAGGAGAAGGAGGAGGAGGAGGAGGAGGAGGAGGAGGAGGAGAGGAGGAGGAGGAGGAGGAGGAGGAGGAGGAGAAAATAGCATACAATATACTCGTATATTTGAAATAGGCCAATATGACCCGTGATCAAATTCACGAAGATAATATTATACAATTCTTGCACAATGACTACATAATTTAGTAGTGATATTTGATATATTGTGACTTGTCTATTCTATTAACATAATAACATAGCCATGCGCTAAATTTGACATTTACCCATCTTTAACATACTACTATATTACTATTTACTACTAGTATAACATAGATGACTAACCTTAATAACTTTGTCCCATTTCCACCTACCGAAAATGCGAAAAAGAAAAATAAGTAGGGTTTATAGGGCACGAGGGCATAGCTATGTCGGTCTTAGTGGTCTTAGTATTGTTTTGAGTACACTTTTTTATGCGTGGCTGTATTTTAAGAAACTCTTCACGTATTTCTTAATATATTACATGTGGTACTCATCTTCAAACTTATTGCATGCTCTACATAAGCGTTCTTCCCTTGAAACATGTGTCCATTTTCCGGTCTCACCGAGAGCCAGTATGATGATAGTAGTTAATGCTATTTTATATTCCATAATGTTAACATTCTTCAAATATTCTTCAAATATGCCCATATTTCAAAAATTAAAATTGCAAACACTGTGAAACGACGCTCTGGTTGAGTTCTAATCTACTATTCCAGTTGGGGGGGGGGGGGGGGTAAAGATATCCTTAACTCGACGCTGAAAAAATACAGTTTGCATTGCCCACACCTTGAGCAATTCAGACTTAATGAAAAAAACATAACCACATAACATATTTTTAACACTTCCTGCTTAATTGTTTTTTCTTTGGTTATTTCAATTGCATTCAAAATAATATTTGAATCAATCCTTTTACTGCACTGAACAAATATTTCAAGATTTATATTAATCGCATAGAAATTTTAATATGAAAAACTACAGAAACAAGTCCTGAAGTCGAAAGTTTAAACATAAACCCCGTTTGATGGGACAGGGTCAACGCCAATGACGTAGAACACAAAAGCAAACAATCACAACCCTTAAACATGAAACAACAACATAAAACTCCAAACGAACAAACAAACAAACAAACAAACAAACAAAAATATATATTATCTTCACCATATACGAAATCATTCGGTGTCGAGGTTTTAACCACTTATGAATTCTTACAAAACAGTCTACGTATTCTTTCTATATTGCTAGCTTTCTATATTGCTATAATCCCCAAATCTCACAACCATAAAATAAGACGGGCTTAACTAAATGATCATTTCGATCTAACACATATTCCGTTGATATGTTTACAAAACTACTTATACGTTTTCAGTTTAAAAAGAGACTTGTTTGTGTGGCCTGAAAGTGTTTTATAACATTCCATAAAAGAGCCCTCAGATATTCAAACAATACCTAAACAACAATGTGTCGATACAATGTCAATAATTTTCTGATTCACAATAATGGAATTGCAAATTTTGTGGTAGTCTATCGCTTTTCCTACATACACAAACTTTCGGCTTATTCTTATTTCCTGATAGTGTCCATCTGTTACACAAACTTTCGGCTTATTCTTATTTCCCGATAGTGTCCATCTGTTACAGTAGTTATGAATGTAAAATGTTCAAATCAAGTTGCATTTCCTCACTTTCCTTGGCAAATATTGCAGTATCATCTGCATACATCAATAGAAACAAGAGATGTTTGTCAAACATTATGCCCCCTGAGCGCCAAGTTGCCAGAAATATTTGGACAATTGAATGAAATATGCATGGACTGAAATGACAGCTGATTTGTCATTGGATGCATATGAGGCAGGTCATCTACTTATGATAACTTAAGAAGGCAAATAAATGCCCAACTAAAATAGTAACATAAAAGAAAATCATTTCTATACAAACATTTATACATCAATCCCAATCATCTGTGCATGCATTAAAAAAATATGGACAATCAGAAAACCTTTTTTCAGCTTACAGTCACACTGACCTTGACCTTTGACCCACTGACCTCAAAATCAATAGGGTTCATCTGCTGGTCATGACCAATAAGCCTACCTAGTATGAGGTCCCTGGGTCAAAGCGTTCTCAAGTTATTGATCGGAAACCGTTTTTCATGTAAAGGTCACACTGACCTTGACCTTTGACCCACTGACCTCAAAATCAATAGGGTTCATCTGCTGGTCATGACCAATACACCTACCAAGTATGAGGTCCCTGGGTCAAAGCGTTCTCAAGTTATTGATCGGAAACCGTTTTTCATGTAAAGGTCACACTGACCTTGACCTTTGACCCACTGACCTCAAAATCAATAGGGTTCATCTGCTGGTCATGACCAATAAGCCTACCTAGTATGAGGTCCCTGGGTCAAAGCGTTCTCAAGTTATTGATCGGAAACCGTTTTTCATGTTAAGGTCACACTGACCTTGACCTTTGACCTCAAAATCAATAGGGTTCATCTGCTGGTCATGACCAATACACCTACCAAGTATGAGGTTCCTGGGTCAAAGCGTTCTCAAGTTATTGATCGGAAACCGTTTTTCATGTAAAGGTCACACTGACCTTGACCTTTGACCCACTGACCTCAAAATCAATAGGGTTCATCTGCTGGTCATGACCAATAAGCCTACCTAGTATGAGGTCCCTGGGTCAAAGCGTTCTCAAGTTATTGATCGGAAACCGTTTTTCATGTTAAGGTCACACTGACCTTGACCTTTGACCCACTGACCTCAAAATCAATAGGGTTCATCTGCTGGTCATGACCAATACACCTACCAAGTATGAGGTTCCTGGGTCAAAGCGTTCTCAAGTTATTGATCGGAAACCGTTTTTCATGTAAAGGTCACACTGACCTTGACCTTTGACCCACTGACCTCAAAATCAATAGGGTTCATCTGCTGGTGATGACCAATACACATACCAAGTATGAGGTCCCTCGGTCAAAGCGTTCTCAAGTTATTGATCGGAAACCATTTGGTATTCCTACCGACCGACCGACCGACCGACCGACAGACAGACCGACCGACCGACCGACCGACCGACATGTGCAAAACAATATACCCCACTTTTTTCAAAAGGGGGCATAATAATTTGATTGTCTCAACATCTATTCCTTTGGCTCCATTAAATAATAATTCATCTTCTTAGTCATTTAGGTACATATAAAATATAAACGGGCTTAAACGATATTCCCCTTGACGAACAACACAAAAACTTTTAAACAATTCACCATTTTCTTCAAGAAGCTTAACTTATGTTTTGACTCTACTTTATTTATCTTTAATAGCATTAAAAAGTTTTCCTCGAATACCTAATGTAAGGTCGAACAAGATATCCAAATGCTTTAGCATAATCAACAAATTGTTCATCCACATTAAGGACGTGGTTTATCAACTATGTAAAACAAAAATACATGTCTTGTCAGTAGTTCCCATTTTTGAACGAAACCACATTGTGATTCAACGTATTCAACGTAAATGTATTTTTTTCCAGGAAATGATGACAAACGTTTATTGATACATCAAGTAAATAATTTCTGAATACATTCAATAATGTAATTCCTCTTGAATTCTTAACATTTGACAGACTACACTTCTTGTAAATGGGCACTTTATCGTCATTATCATGACGTATTTTGTCCTGTTTCAATTTCTCAAACCTTCTACCATACACCGCACGAATTTGACTCAGTGTTTGGTCTGAAATAATAAATTAAAGTCATTTTATAACTATCTTTAAGCTAAAGTATTAGTGGCCAGGTTTTTATCCGAAATAGTAATTTTTGTCAGTATTTGGTTCATAGATTGAAATCAATATAAAATTTCAGACCAAACTGAGTTAAATTCCAGTGCCATAAACAATATCACCGCTGAGTGAACAATAACGGCTGTTTTGTTTTGTTGTTTTCTGTCGAACAAGGAGCTTTATTTGATCATTGGCCGAGAATTTCCGAATGCAAAGCACAAATTTTTCTTCGAAATACAGATAAACTAAAAGTCTTAGTTAAACGTTTTTTTCTGATACTGTGTTATGACTTATGAGGCGTTTTATGATCTAATTATCTTCGGCGTGAAGAAAGTAGTTCGCCTTATTGCTTGATACTTTGTAGGTATGTAGGGCATGGACAGGCCTCAATTATTCGCGGGTATCCGGGTACCCATTTATACATTACCTGCCGCAGAATAAACACTGAACAGCATAGTAAATTATGTAAATAATAATACATGCTTTTAAATAAATCGTCTTGCATATATATATATATGCCAGATGCTTTGAATCCAGTCTGATTTTTTACGTCCTTTTTGTGACATAAATGAAACTTCAGACGCCTGGATGCGCAAATAAAAATGAGGAGGCTGAGTCGCAATATTTAATTGGGAAAAGACATTTAGCTTTCAGAGATAAGAAAGTGCACACACATTTTTGAGAATAGCAATACACTTTGTCTACAAATGCTTAACTATTTTGAAAATACAAATCAATTTCAATAAGCCTGAAGACACAAGTGAGCAGAAATTCGAATGATGAAAAACACCTTAAAAAGCCAGTTACCTGGAACCATCATACTCCCAGGTTCCGGGTACTAAAACTGTACCCGAGTACCCGCCAAAATGTGTCAGACTCGCGAGCACCCGTCTAGGCACTGATACCATGATGACTGCAATAACAAGACTGGTACAAAATGCAAAATACGCAAACGCATGTTTTTGAGACAAAAACATTTTTAACGTAAACAAAAACAAGCAAATTCGTTCAATTAATATCCCGCGCCTGATTAGGCAAAGTTCATGGATTGGAAATGAAAAGTAGGTGGAATATTCCTATATTAACATGTTATATGGATGCAGAGAAATGGACCGTTATGAACATTGGATATAAGTTTGAGTTTGTTTGGAATTACTAGTTAAGTATTTGAAATAAAAGTTTTGTATATAGTATAACATTTGTAATAGTTTCTATGAATTTGAATGATTTCAAAGTGAAAGTTCAGATATGTCTGAATTGATAATAGTAAATAATGGAAAATGACATTTAAGGTACCTTATGATCACGTTCACTGTGTGTAATTTTCAAGCTCATAGGAGCTTCATGTTAGTGATTATTGATTATAACCTATCATAACCTATCATAATCGAAGTTGATGGAAGTAAATCATCATAAAATACATATATTTATTATTATGTGTTCAGTCATACATGTATGAACATAATCCGACCAATCACTACTTTTGGACAAGATTTTTGTAAGAATTGACCTAGTGACCTAATTTTTTATCACATGTGACGCAGTCTACCATTTTTTTATAACATGTGACCCAGTTTTAAACTTGTCAAAGAGTTCATCAAGGAAAACATTTTGATTAAGTTTCCTGAATATTAGACCATACATATTGCCTTAAATGTGTTTCCAAGATTTTTCTAAGATTTGACCTAGTTTTTGTCCCCATGTGCCCCAATTTTACAAGCGTTTAATATTAAATCAAGGGATACATAATGACCAAAATTGAACATAATCCGACCAATCATTTCCATTCCAGATCTGACCTAGTGACCTAATTTTCGATCATATGTGACCCGGTTTTAAATAAGTCCAAGATTTCACCAAGAAAAACATTCTGATTAAGTTTTATGAATATTTGACCATGTATAATGCCTCTAGTATGTTCCAAAGATTTTTCTAAGATTTGACCTACTGACCTAGTTTTTGACCCCATGTGATCCACTTTTTTAAATGGTCAATATTTTATCAAGGGGTACATCATGACCAATTTTGAACATAACTTGACCAATCATTACCATGATATGGTTCCCGACAAGATTTTTCTAAGATTTGACCAAGTGACCCATTTTTTATCATATGTGACCCAGTTTTATTTACGACCAAGAGTTCATCAAGGAAAAAATTCTGATTAAGTTCCGTGCAATATTTGACCATGTATAATGCCTCTTGTATGTTCCAAAGATTTTTCTAAGATTTGACCTAGTGACCTAGTTTTTGACCCCATGTGACCCACTTTTATAAGTGGTCCATATTTCATCAAGTGGTACATCATGACCAATTTTGAACAAAACTTGACCAGTCATTACCATGATATGGTTCCAGACAAGTTTTTTCTAAGATTTGAACTAGTGACATATTTTTTACCATATATGTGACCAAGTTTTATTTACGACCAAGAGTTCATCAAGGAAAACATTCTGATTAAGTTTCATGCAATATTTGACCATGTAAAATGCCTCTAGTATGTTCCAAAGATTTTTCTAAGATTTGACCTAGTGACCTAGTTTTTGACCCCATGTGATCCACTTTTTGAAGTGGTCCATATTTCATCAAGGGATACATCATGACACATTTTGAACAAAACTTAACCAATCATTATCATGATATGGTTCCGGACAAGATTTGACCTAATGACCTAGTTTTGACCCCATGTAACCCACTTTTTAAAGTGTTCCATATTTTATCAAGGGGTACATCATGACCAATTTTGAACATAACTTGACCAATCATTACCATGATATGGTTCCGGACAAGATTTTTCTAAGATTTGACCTAATGACCTAGTTTTTGACCCCATGTGACCCACTTTTTAAAGAGTTCCATATTTTATCAAGGGGTACATCATGACCAATTTTGAACATAACTTGACCAATCATTACCATGATATGGTTCCGGACAAGATTTTCTAAGATTTGACTAGTTTTATTTATAACCAAGAGTTCATCAAGGAAAACATTCTGATTAAGTTTCATGAATATTTGACCATGTATAATGTCTCTAGTATGGTCCAAAGATTTTTCTAAGATTTGACCTAGTGACCTAGCATTTGACCCCATGTGACCCACTTTTAAAAATGGTCAAGATTTGATCAAGGGGAACATTCTGACCAAGTTTGAACATTTTTCGGTCAATACTTACCAAGATATGGTACAAGATGGACTGACGGAAGGACGGAATGATGGACAGACAACGCCAAAACAACAATATCCCCCCCCCCCCGAAACCTTCGGTTCGGCGGGGGTTAAAAATATTTCCACATCCATGCATGGACCTATAAACACTAATCATTCTTCCAGCCATAACAGATTATGAGGTCCACTGCTGTTTCATCCAATGAAAAGATTCGAACGACATTTCGCCCATTATGTTTTTTTAGCTTAACTATTTCCCCCAAAGTTTGTAGCCGTGTCCGTAATACAATATTTGTAGACTTGTCTTTAATGAAGAAACGTGCCTTGTATGAAAACACGTTGAAAACCATACGCAATACATTACTTTTTTCACGAGATATTTAGTATAACACACTGTTAACTGATGAAATATTTATTGGAGTGTCACCTTAATAGTTTCTAAACAAATGAAAAAGTCGTACCAGATTGTTTTGAAGTTGAGCATCCGCGGACGGATTGGTTTTGGGCTTCACGCTCGAAACAAAACAACACATTTTATATGATCAACGATCTTGCCAAATATTTTAAATTTCCTTTAACTATTTTTCTGACAACAGACCACAAGTGTTAACAATGGTTCGATCATAATTTTTCAGGTTACTAGATAGTCTTTCATATTAATGTTTAACGCTAAACATAAAAACAATTTGGTAGAGCCTAACTCTTGACACGGTTCACAAATCAAGTAATAAAGACTATTTGTTATTTGATAGGTTTATTTTCAAAATAAAGATAATTTACATGTTAAAAATACTTTAAGTTTAACAGAAACCAGACTATATTGTTTGGTACCTGGCGTACCACATGGTAAGAAACCATTAACAAAGTGATATGGTCAGGCAATCCAGACTGCCAGATTATATTTCAGAACACAGACAAAAGTAAATAAAAATAATATCAACATAAAACGCACAAACATATGAATATGAAATTGTGTATATAGGCAGATACATGATAAACCAATTTCAGGTTAAGAAAACAGAAAAGTGAGAACTACATTACACTCTCTCATGTTAACACCATGTATAGCACTGTTCAAAATAAAATCAGCTATTGTTTAAAGACACTCTTTCAGTGTGATAATGGGAGACAGAAAAAATATCCACGAAGTGGACAAAATACTCTATTTATAATTCGTAAATTCCATAAATTCAGCTATTACTTATGTGCAAAAAGTATAAAAAATAATATTAATTGTGATTGGGGGGAATAAACACTGGATTGATATAACTCAGTTCATGTCAACAACAAAACCCAGCTTATTTACATCTGGCACAAATCTATTCATTGCACTTCTAAAGTTGTGAAAAGACGTAAGAAATACTTGAATTTTGAAATGCATAAATTAACTTGTTAAAGAAGAATGTGAATTTGGTTCACAATCATTTTTCATACTTTGAGAAAATGAATAATGTCACAAAATCAATTTCACACAAGAGCGCTATAAGTCTATAGTCAAACCATTTTCAACTTTAAACTTGTAATAGCCCAACTGTAAATAAATCAATACTTCATGACATAAACATTAATTTACATTTAATGTACCGTAGAAACCAATATTCCAAAAAGATAGAGCTGATATAAATCACAATATTCAATTAAGAATATTATTAACAATTTAATGAACCAAGTTAACTCAGAGCAGAGCACAGTATTACAGGTTAAAAAAACATACAAGCAAGGGGAGACAAATTTCATTTATGGAGCTAGTGTTATTTACATTGCTGTTCATCATTTTCAAATAATTGTAAGCACATGGATTAGTTTTAATACATCAATAATATGACAATCCCAACACTGATGGGATTTCACCAGCAGGAATGACTTATCCATCAAATATCTCTCGACCAATGGGTTCAAATTATACTAATAAGAATGGCCAAATCAGGCCTAAATAATATATCTGGGTTTGGGGCTACATTCGCAAAAAAGCTAGGTAGTTTAGATACTGTTCGATTAAAACAGCCAAGCAAATGCTTACTGTAAAATTTCAGTAATTTGTCAATTAGATTTGTTAATACTTAGTCACTTCAACACCCTAAATACACAAAATGATTATTCTTTCAACTCAAAAGTATTTTATACAAGAGTCCCACTTGTGTCTGAACATGGCGTCACTATAGCTCAGATGATCAATCCAAAGATGCTTCATAGATGTTATCAAGTTTTTAGTTGTAATCAATAGGAATGGATTTCAGGGTCAACAACTAAAAATAAAAAAATAAAAGGGTGGGGTTGCCCTCATCACAGGTCTTTTTACGGCTGTATCTTTTCAGCTTATTTTACACAACAACACAAATTATCCCTTTATCTCCTGCTTGTGCTCGCGAAACCCGATGCTGTTCTTGTTCCTGTGCTTCTGGGAGCAGATGACGTACTTGTCGAAAATCCTGATGATCTGTGAGAATTTGTATTTGTCCTTGACCCCCATCCAGACCCCCATCCACCACCATTTCCCCACCCAGATCCCCATCCACCTCCATTCCCCCAGCCTGTCCCCCAACCACCTCCATTCCCATACCCATTACCCCCCCACCAACTTGTGCGGGGCCTCTGGTACCCATAATGAGTGCTATTACGGTTGCCGAACATGTAACCTAGGAGACCACCGGTGAAGGCCCCTGACCAGAACCCACCCCCTGTTGACCCAGCTGCCCCTGTGGGAGTTCCTGTGTTGGTGCCGTTGAAGGGTGGTGCTGTCGGTGTGGGCCTTCTTGTGAAGCCTGATGAACATGAGTCTGAAATGTTAAAAAAGACAATCACATGTAGCATTTGTAAAATAATACATACGATCAGTGAATACTTGAACAATAAAGTTACTTTTCTAATCTCAAATTACTCCATTAATACATAAAATACTCCATTAATACATAATATCAAACTAACATGTCCTGTTCTGTTGAAAATAGCGCCTCGTCTATAGGTTTTTTTTGTACAGTGTGACAAAAAGTCTTTCTAGACAATTATGAAAGCCAGTGTTAAGTGCCTTGCTATACATGTGCTTATTGTCACTTGCAACATGAATGTGTACCAAGTTTCATTAGAATATCTTTTGAGTTATTGCCAAGGTTCAACTTTTGGCATAGGCATAACAAAGGGGTCAACAATGCTGAACACTACACAACAGCTATGAATACCCATGATTATAAAACTTATATATCGTACTATTAAATATTAATACAGTAATCTTGTATTTCACGTTTCAAGAGTTTTCAGCCTATTGAATACTATGATTACCTTGTTTTCCACCAGATGTGTAATCCTCTCTGAATCCATAGGGTGGGGGCTGGTTGCCTGGAGGATGTTGTGACCTAAATGTGTCATCATAGGAGGGTGGGGGACCATCAGGAGGGTTACTGGGTGTGGCCATGACACACTTGTATATCATGTAGATAACTACTGCTATTATGGCCAAGGTGAAAAGGTCACTAAATATGGAGGAGGCTTTGTGTTTGTAGCTGTTGTAGCTAGAAAGATAAAACAAACAACATGCTAATAATTTGAACGCTTTTAAGGAATCCTATCCACAAATAAGCTAATCCTCTCAAAACTGCATTAATCATAATGTTAAATTTCGATTTTGCCTGGTGATCCAGGGTATTGCTGATTAATAATATGTAAAATCAATTACTGCATCAAATGCAAATTTAATTAAGTTTGTTGTAACAGTGTGTAATTATGCTTTTAATAACTAAAATTGTTAAATGACTTAATTTGCAATTTTAATGGCTTGGCTACCATAATGTATAAAGGAATACTAGTAGAATCATGATATTTATCTACGTTGAAAGAAGCAGACTTTTAAACTGTTAACAATGTTAGGGAGACAGAAATGTTCAAAGACTGTGTAGCATTTTTTTCTGTAGAAAAACACTCATTTACACCTTATTTTACACACTGTTTGAACATATGTGCATTTTTCAATTTGAATGCAGCCCTGAAACATATTGTGTTGACCTGTCAGATTTCCATGTGCATTAAAAGTTCATCTACTACTATAACAGAACTTTACAGTAGATTGAATGCTAGGATACATAATAGGCTGTGGATAATAAGTAAGAACAATTAGGAAACACTCTTAATACTTAAGTACACAGTAAAAATGAAATTGACACAGTTTATTTCAAGTCCAAAAATACAATTTATAGTATGCAGACAATAATAATAATAATTTTCTGGGGAGATTACTGCATACTTTTTATCATATTTATCGGTAACATGTTGGTATCACATGCATACTATATGCCTTGATTTGAATGAAAGCTTAAAGGTACTATTATTATCTTCAGTGCTGGCATATATTATGAGTCTATTGTCGTTGTAGAAACGAGGACGCTGCAGGACAACAAAACTAAAATATATATATATTAGGGCGCACAGTATAGTTTGATTCAATTACCTTTGATGTGATCTGTCATGGTAGCTCTCCCCATAGTCATGTTGTTGATATTGGTTACCATGGCTACCAGCATTCTTTTTTTCCATACCCTCCGCCGTCAGATCGAGTGTGTACTCCAACTGATAAACAAACAAGCCATAAGTGTCAAGCCCTAGACCTCGGGCCTTTCAACAGGGTTTTGGCTACTAGGCTTGTCCCCGTAGTTTTAATTTTTTAATTTTGATGCAATGCATGCTTATTCTAAGGCCAAAAAATGATAATTGTGTGGTTAGGGGTAAATCTTTTGTTTTTTTATAAGGCATAATGTAATAATGTTTTTGTCATCATTGGGGAATGGCGTTTAAATAATTTTCAGTATAAGCTTTAAGGGGTTGAGACTTCATATCAAAGCACACACTAATTTTTTTTTAAACTGACCAGTATAAACTGGTATGATTAGCGCCTTTAGGTAGGGTCAGTTAACTGCGAACCAGAAGCCTTAAGCTTAAAAACTCAAACATACCCCGCAGGAACCGCTGAGAATGTAGGGGTCATCTGGGTAGCTGTAGCCCTCACATGACACCTGAAGCTTGCCGAACCTGTACGCATTATCCATATCCGTCTTACACTCCCACTACAGAAACAAAATAATAATAAGACTATATACAATCATGGCATGTAAAGTTTAAAATGTATAATGTAAATTTTCTTTTAAGATTTGCTCTGACTGTTACTTTACACATTGATATTACCCATGATCGAAAGTGTTAGAAGAGGTAGATAACTTTTAACGCTATATTATTGCATCACCACACATGACTTTATGACTCGAGGAGGATAATTCATATATGTTTGATATTGCTTTAAAATATTTATAATGATTACAAGCATTGTAATACAACAAATCATTCTCTGATTCTCCCAGACAATAAAAATAAAACATTAAACAGCCTTGGTCACCTGTATATCATATCCATCGGAGCCCCTGTTGTAACATTGCACTGTCTGGGGCTTGAATGCTGAACACCCTGCAGTCCCTCCCACACATTTAAGCTGCAAAATAATAAATGAGTGTAATGCAACCTATAGGCCAACTTCCAAACCTGTCTTTGTTTCTAGTCACCAAGCTGGACAAGTGGGTTTTCTCACACAACACAGTGCCAACGAGACAGAGTGACTTAGCCTTAGATAATATCACTTTCTTCACAGTCATGGTAAAATAAATAATGTTTAAACCCTCTGAACCATAACTGATGTAACAACCAAACTAAGTTGCCTATAATTGGCAAGCCATTTTAAAGGATAACATTTTGCAAATATCTGTAGAGAATAGCACATGGTTGAATATTTTAATTCATCTATTCAATTTGATATCATAACTAATAACCGTTCACAAGTAAAGTCTGATGAAAATGTAATCTACACTTTTGCCACAGTGAAATTCATATAAATTATTCTTTAAATGGTCAAAGTTTTTTGGTAGACACCTGTGGTGCGGTGAGGGTGGTCAGTGATAGTTTTTGGTGCAATTTACTGCCTTCAAAAAGCTGTTTCCCCTTTCGAAAAAATGTTCATATTTCCAAAAATTTATAATTTTTTCCCAATTTGATAAATGCACAAAAAAAAAAAAAAAGTCATAATGTTAGTGAATTAAAAAGCAATGAATTTCTTGAAAAATAAACAAAATCTTGACAAGACTAACTCATTCACAGCATAGAGTTTGCATAAAAAGGAGAAAAAGGAGAAAACATGTACCGGTATATTTGCCAATATAGTTGCTATGTTGATCTGATTTTGTATTTTCCCAATCAGGAAATTTTTTTTTTCCAATTCGCAACTTTCTCATTGCCTCTTTCAAAGGACACCAGTACTGGGGTCTACCCAGGAAACAGCCTCGAGGTTGATTTAAATATGCTTTGGGTTGTCTTCACAATCAAGATGGAATCAATTACCTGAGGAACAGCTGAGGACCGCCGGGCCTTTGTCATCTGGCCGTAATGCAAAGTGATGACCTTCACATCATCTAATAATACCTGGTCAGACCTTGCAGCTGGAATATAAAATTTGGTGAAATTGTACATGGTAATGGAACAGACAACAGGTGAAACCTGTGTGATGTAAACAATTTTATATCCAGGCTAAGTTATAATAAATACAGATAAGCATCTTAAAGAAACTAACATTAAAAAAGTATAAATATAATGATGATATACATTGATTATGTAGGTTCAAAAAGTCCTAAGAATGAATAAGTTATAGAAATTGCAACTGTTATACATGTAAATAGTACAGAATAATGTTATACCACTGGCGATGATCACAAACTGAGCCGCTACACAGCACAGGAATAAAGTATGCATTCTGTTTTCCATAAATTTCATCAGATCTGAAATAGAAATGAATGCAATGTAAAATAAAAACGCACATTTAATAGTTTAAACATCATTACATACAAAACTTAAAAGTAAACCATTTTTGAGTGTTGCCTTTGCTTATAAGTTTACATGAATTTCTGTATCAGAATGGTAAAAAGTAGGTGGAGCTGAACCATTCAATAACTAGCTTGAGAATAAATTACAACACAACTTTATTCACTTATACTGGCAGTTATTGAATGTTGCGAAAACATGGTACAATACAGTTATGTCAACCGCTACCGTCATGATTGGAAGTATACATTTGCGATAGACTCACGCTAAAGATCCTTGTTTAATTTCAATAACTTGGGTAGTAAATCTTTCTTAAACCAGTTTACCTTAGACATGGGAAAAAAACAAAAAAACTTTAAGGGATATTGTTGAATGAAGGATATTGTTTTAACATTCAAATACTGAAATAAGTTAAAACCTAAAAATAGTTAAATAGGCGAAACTAAAAAATCAAGTAACCATCTCCCAAGTCATCTGCTTCTATGTAAAGTAGCATATAAAAGAACCAATAAATTATATTCTTCCCTGACTCTCTGAATAACGCTAAGATGTCCTAATCATATAGTCAGTTCAAAAGCTTGCATGAGCTTATGTTGTGTTGTTTGTATATTGCCGACTCAAAATAAAACTCATGTCTCATCTATCTTATCTTAATCATGGCTAATGTTGGAAAGTTTCCTTGAATTTCCATTATTGTGGATACAGTATTGAGTAGCAAATAAAATAGAACACTTTCAAAAGCTTTCTTTTAACAGTTTATGTTAAAATACAAATCAAAACACTTCCTGTTAACAGCGTTTAAGAATTGTAAATCAGGTAATACTATCCCTGTCACGAGTCTGCCATAGTCTAAAAATCGTCAAAAGACTCATTGACGGCCATTTATACACATGAAATGTCAAAATAATAAAAAAGTATCCCTGATCGCTCATTATTGTAGCTAGGTGGACTACAAAACAAACCAAAACAAGCATTGTTTTTTCACCTTTTTAAAAGCAATTAAAATACAATCAATCTATGTAAAACGATTAAAATACTTACATGTTTAAATAAAATCATCGATGTTCTTCGAAAGTTTGTCATTTGATGAAATTATTGCAAATTTATAGTCAACTTTCCTGACGTGTCTTTCCTTTATTTTTAGAATTTTTAGTTTAGCAATTTTGATGACTAAGAATATTTCATCATCGATTAACGCGAGGTTAAGCTCTACTAAGTTTGTCTGCCGTCAGTGATATTGTCATTCGGAGCTCCTCGGCCATTTTTTTCAAAAACAACCTCGGATGTATATGGACGGTTTACATACTTAAAAAGTGGTACGTTTAAGTCCGCTGCAAATAGATCGCGTAGTAATCTTATTTAGTAGTTAAAATTTATGACTTAACTCTTGGGAATCGTAATTATGTTTGCAATAATACACTTCACTGGCAATCAATTTAAACTGAGAGCAATGAATACAACTCTTAAACACTACATTTAATTAATGCTTTTATTCAAAAAAATACGGACTACTTCAACAGATGTACCGGCATACATCCGAGGTTGTTTTTGAAAAAATGGCCGAGGAGTTCCGAATGTGATATTGTACCTCTGCTTTGTCGTACCATTCTCTGGGATTTTATACCAAGTCAAATTCAAGTCAGCTAGGCCCTAGCCTAGGGAGTAAGCTTAACTCAGGACAAACACCACATACACACTCTCAGTTAACCAGAAGTGCACTTGGGTAAGACAAGTGAAAAACTAAATGGAGACTAGGGGCTGACCAGATAAGGCTTCTTCAGTCTATAATAAATGCTATCTTTACAGTGAGTTGTGTAGTTTCAACAGATGCTTTAATGTTTATTAATATATAGAGAATAATTATAATCGATTTGGGCCTTTCTTGTAAATAATATAGAATTATGAAATTAAATAACTGCATGCATGATGTTGTATTATAAAAATAACTTGTCAAACATTTAGATCTATATATTTAAAAATAAATATATGATAAAAATGTTCACGGTATAACGTGCTAATTTGGTAGTTTAAGAAGACTAAAGAGGGACAGAGTCAAATGGGTGTGAAAACTCAGGTTTTTTGTTGTTGGTTTTTTACTTTAACTTACTTGGTCTGAAATGTGACCAATGACAAATCCTTCTCCCAGCTCAAAGTTCGTTAAGTGAAATAACACAATGAAAATCAGTAGTAACTGGGACTAATAAATATCAGCATAGTCTCAGGTGGTGAAGAAGAATAGGATACTACTTTTAACAATGCGAGTTGACGAAATCTGAAAAAATCTTATGAATGAACGGAATGGGCGAGGCATCAGTATCTAAGGATACAATCAGTTACTGAAATGACAACATGACTGAAATTCAGAACCAAAGTTTGCGACGTATAGTCTTGATATGCTCGACATTCTTTAAACTTTAAATTCAAATATCAAATAAATAAAGCAATACATTATACAAATCTCTAAGCAACGACAGCCAGTACGTTTTGTCATTCCCACTCCTAAAGCCGCTTGGGCATTAACACCAATTACTTTGTTAAGTATCAATGGCTCTGAAGTGTATAAATAGTTAGAGGTAAAAAAGGCTAATGACGATTTTAAAATGATTCAAATCGTTCTCGTATTCCATCAACTGAAGTAGATCATAAAGATTAAAAATTATGATAAGAAATAAACATATGGATAAGCTTTTGATGAAAATGGTTTGCATGTATATATACATTGTATATATACTCATCTGAAAAATAAACCCTCCCAAGTTCTGTGATAAGTTCTTCATGAAAAAGAAACACACACTTCAATATTCCAGTAACATGTTTACGGAAAAATCAGGGTCTAAACATGTATTTAAATTATGTTTCATGAATACGCCATTGTCAGAAGATTATGTATTTGTATTTTATAAGGTGTAATGACGATTTGCATAAGTAGATAGATTTATTTTCCTCCAATAAATGAAGAGCAAAGAACATCACACTTGAAATACAAAGTACGATACATTGATACTTATATACACCACACACACACGCACACGCACACGCACACGCACACGCACACACACACACATGCAGTAATACATAGAACATAGTTCTGATGCAAATTATTAGGCGAGGGCTAGACCGAAAGCGAAATTGTAGAATCCACTTTTGCATCACACAAGTTTAAGCTATAAGTTATAAATCACTTATTTAACATGTTTCAACAATATTATTATGAAAAACACCACAAAATGAGATGTTATCTACACATTAGTGCAAGCCTAGCCCGAAAACGAAGTAAATAGGTATGCAAACTGTAGTGTTGATAAACACTGCCTATTGGCTTTCTAATGTCGCCATAAACAATATTTTACTTGCACATGGTGCAAATATTTTTTGCAAGATATACATCGCTTGGTAAATTTACTGCAAGTTTTAACAAAAACAAATATAATCATGAAATCAGTGATGAGTGAACCACATCCTTCTGTTCAGTACATTATGAAGGCAGAATAAAATGTCGTTTGATTTTTGTCTTAGGCCTTGGTTCCAAATATCTCAAAAGCTAACAGAAACGATACATATATAGACCTTTAAACGTTCAATATTCCGATAATAAATCCCCTACTCACGTAAGCCACAGATACGTTTTGTCCGTGCAACCCTGTTACAAATTCGGTTATGTCAAACATAGGCAAAATTCAATAAATATTTGAACACATTCAAACACAGAGCTCTAGGGGGAATAACTGTATTGGATTTTGCGTGATGAAGTTGTAAAATCGACCGTTTGTTTCTTGTCCGTTTTAACTATATCATTATTTTTTATTCTAATTTATTCAAATTATTGCGCGACGCGTTAAACATAGAATTTGTTTATTTCAATTATGTAGTGGGTAGACCTATAAAACGTTATTTGAAGGTACAAAGTATTGTCGCATTGACACATCAATGCTAGAAGTAGTGTTTTTCCCTATGCAAAATTATTGAAAGATATTGAACTATTTTCTAGTTTTACTCGCTTCGTTCTGCACTCCTTCCGGTCTACTTTTACATAAACGCTTCGGACTAAGAACATTATTCTCAACTGACCTACCAAAATGGAAGAACTAAACTCTAGTACAACTCCGTCACCATATGTTGTAGAACTAAAAGAAGAAATAAGCAAGCTTGATGCAACAGAATATGCGCACGCCATAAGGTTGCTTTCAGAAGGTAATTTCAAAAGCGTCACGTGTTTCAAAAACGATTTTTTTTCTCCATTGTGTTCGACAGTTTCTGTCAGATATACATCTTCTTCCAAGTGATTTTGAAAGATAAATATGAAAACGTTATTCGTATCTTTCACATGCTTTAAGCCTTCAAAATTCTCTTTATTTTTTAATGAATATAGTTTTTGTGAACGAGGATTTCTGTTTGAGAATAAGAACAAAGAATATATACAGTATAAGACTATGTTAGTCCACCTAAATGGCCGTCAACGAGTCTTTTGACGATTTTTTTTTTAATATGGCAGACTCGTGACGTCCACCATCTCAGCAAAAAGTAGCAAGCTGTCCTTGCACAGAGAATCCTCGCGGCCACAATTTTGAAATTATCTCTGTTATAAATTCAAATTTCTATGAAAATATTATTGCCTACTATTAAACACATACTAAGTTATGTCAGTATGCTCAAAAAACATGTTATCATAAAACACTTACAAGTGCCGATTGTTTATCAAGTATCCCGATATCGGTAAATCTGGGACAAATCTGACTGGTTGTGTACATGTATAACGGTATTTGTGACCCATAATATATTAATGTGAAAATAACAACTCTAATAACAAATTTAATCCATTTCAGATCACTGTCGGATAAAAATTGAACAACTTTGTCATTAATTTTCAACATCAATGCATATTATTTCAGTATATCATTTCGCCTGTTGTTAAATGGTAGAGAGTTGTAGCGTTACAGGGATACATAAGAAATGTCAAAATAATAAAAAAGTATCTCTGATCACTCATTATTGTAGCTAAAGACTATGTTAATGTATAAATATTGTATTTGTAAATGAAATTTGCAGAGACAAAGAGGGTAGAAAGCGGTGATAAGTACAAATCTGTGCCGATTGTTGAACTACACCATGACAGATCTGCTAGTAATTCAGTTAAAGTCAAAATACCATCGAAAGAATATCCCAAGGTGGGTATGATATGCACTGCAGGTTTTTTTTATTAAATTTAGTTTAAGCTGGTACCAGTATTTATCAGTAGAGAGACTGGGATTGACTAGAAATATGTTGTAAAATCAGTCTATAAGCATTATCAATATGTATTGCGCTTTTCATTATTTACAAAACCGCATTATGGACTAAATTCCAAGAACAGTTCATTGATGCACCAGTCGATTGTAACCACGGCCCCACAGGTCAGGGGAAAAGTGGGGACTTTGGGTCCAGCCATTCCCAGGTAAAATCTGTCCTGCTGGGACAAACTGCTGTTAAAATCCCCGCTTAATGCCCCCGCACCCTGGGTATATCCTATGTAAGGCCTATACCAACTATATTGGTGTGAAATAAAAACCACAGCATTCACTCAGCACACTGCGGGGCCACCTGGAAGGTAGAGATACGGCCCGTTTCCATACATCCCTGGTATACCTCCGGACCAGGGTGGGGGCGTGGATACAATTGACTGGTGCATAATCACCAGCCTCAATTGTTCCTATATTTCGAGTCTACCAGTATTTCAGGAGGGCAACCCGATTTTATAATGTACATGTATGTTGAAAGAAATATATTACAATAATTTTTGCAATATTTAATTGATTACCTTTAATATAAATATTAAGCAATGTTGCATCAAAAATAACTGTTCCATTCTGGTAAAAGTTCTAGTTTTACGGATAGTTATATTACTAGTAAATCTACTGATAATCAGCATTATCACAAATCAATTCATCTGTTATTTTACAGGTTCAAATTCTTTTTTCTTTTAATATCAACGCATAAATTCACTATTCATTTAATTTCAATCGGATCCCTGTTTTCATTAATGAATGTCCTATCATCCATGGAAAGTGTGAAGTTGGATCCAGACAACATTGTTGAATGAAGTTATTCTGTTTTCTTGGTCAGTCAATTAGAAAAATAAATTGTGAATATAAATTATATTGAAATTTTTATTTTCAATAAAATATGTAACTGTCCATTGAACTGCTGACTTAATTGTTGAGAGTTTTATTTTTTTAATGATAGGAAGAACAGAAATCAATAAATAAAATTGTGTTTTTTTGTACATTATAAAATGAAAATTACCAGAAGAAAAACCGAACACAATGCAGCATTACATTATATAACTTCAGGTTAATTTCTCTGGGAAACTTTTGGGACCAAAGGGCAGCACCTTGAGGCAACTGACTCAGGAGACTGGTTGCAAACTATCCATTCTGGGCAGGGGCTCCATCAGGGACAAAAACAAGGTACACGTATAACCGTTACAGTTACACTTAGCTTCACAGCTATCTCTAAAAATTGTAATTTAAAGAATGCAAATAAGAATGATGTCATAAATGTATCTGTTTTCTGTCTGAACCAGTGAAAAAAGTTCATGTTTTCATGAACCGCTTGGATTGTAATAAAAATAAGAATGTGGATAAAGGGCTAATTGTGGGGAATAAATTTAAGAGTAGTAAACAGTTTACATTTACTAACATAGATTTATAAATAAAGTTTGTCTCATATATGGCATATTATATAATTATTAAAATTGAAAACACAATTTAAAAAAGATTTACCAGTTTGTTTGTTAATTGTTTTCATTTCCAATCAGGAGGATGAGTTGAGAAAGCAAGGAGGAAAGTACTCCCATCTGAATGATGAGCTGCACATTCTTGTGGAATGCTTCGCAGAGGCCACAGATGGGTATGGGAGGTTGGCGCATGCGCTGGCTGAACTCAAGAAGTTTATGAATCCTGTAAGTATACTTCTGCGTAAACTGTGTTTTTTGGTGTTATCTGATATATGGGGTTTGAAATCTCCATAGAACCAAGAAGTAGTAGTACTTTCAATTGCAAGTTCTGGAATGTTCTTCAAAGTAGTTTACATTAAAAAATACCATTTTAGAGGAATGGGTTCTGTTATTGTTCTAAATATTTTAATTTATAAGTTGCGATAATCTCTAAAAAAAATGATAAGATTTCTTAAAATTGTATGAGTCTTAAAACCGACATATATGAATCCATTTGTCTTAATAATTGTTTATAAATAAAAGATAGTGACTCTAACCAAAACTCTACCCCTTTTGCAGCATGAAGAGAACTTTCCACCTATGGGTGGACCTGGAGGACCACCACAAATGGGAATGGAGGATCCTTCTGGATTCTACAGCAATGGATCAATGGGTCGTGGAGGACCGTCCCCTCGGGGTCGTGGAGGAATGGGTGGCAGAGGAGGGCTGCTCAGTCCACCAGCCTCCCAGGCTGGCATGCCGCCTAGGTGGGGTTTCGATAGGTAGCATTTTGACTCAACAGTTCTACATGCATTTATCAGAAATGATTAGCATGTTAACTGCATTTACAGTGGTTTTATTGGCTTTTACAGGTTTTTCCGTTTGTTTATAGCTTTGAAATAGAAATTGCCTTTTTTGCAAATTATTTGGTGTAGAAGAAATACACTCATCAATATATGGTTATGTTATTTGTTTTAAGTGAGCATAATTGTTTTAAGGCCAGGACAAGGACCACCAGCAGGAAGAGGGGCACCTGCCCCACGGGGAGCCCCTGCATCCCGCGGAGCCCCTGCACCCAGAGGGGCACCTGCTCCCAGAGGGGCCATGTCAGCTAGAGGGGCCCCACCTATGAGAGGAGCCCCAGCTATGAGAGGGGCCACTCCACCAGTGTCTGCAGCTGGCAGGGGAATGCCACCAGCCAGAGGGGCCCCAGGACGGGGAGCACCCATGTCCCGTGGAGGTATGCCCCCACAGAGAGGTTCTCCTGCTGGCCGGGGTCGTGGAGCCATGTCAGCTCCACCAGCACCACCTGTACGTGCCCTCCAGCCATTAGAGGCGGAATATGATGACTATGGAGCAGCGGCGGCATATGAAGAACCACTTGCGGTAAGGCATAAAAAAATTACCTTTGGTACGGGTTACCTAACCCTACCTTTGATTATGTTTGTTTCAAAAGCTTTATACTGAAGATTACTTAAACGCAATTCCCCAATGATGACAATACCTTAATAACATAAAGCCTAATAAAACAACAAATTCCTACCTTCCCTACTTGTTTTTTGGACAAGATGTCACCCTAACCACACATTTTATTTATTTTTTTGCCCAGTAAATTATGTTCATCTTGTATAAATAATGACAACTAGTAAATTATATCACTGTTATGACTTGAATGAATCTACCTTTTTAAACTAACGCAATGTGACCTTACCAGCAGCCTCAGCAGCAGCAGCAGACATATGGCCAGGAGGCTTATGATGATGGATATGGCCAGGCCAGGAGGGACCCTTATGCGGTCGAAGACCCTTACGCTGAACAAGCTCCTGCTGGAGGGTAGGTCTTTGATTCATGTGCTGTTGTTATATTGAAAAGTGGGTTTGGGTGAGAGGGCTTGGGCATGGAGAACCAGCCTTTAAATTCTTGGAAAACTAGCTTTATATTAAGAAATTTCCAGAAAACTAATGTGTATAAAAATAAACTGGTGAAGACTTGAAAAACCCTGACCCAGTTGTTTCGTTATTGTATCATTGTATCTAAGTGCTTGTATTTAATGTTTTCAGAATGATAGTGTTTACTTTATTGATTTTCTTAAATTTCAGTGACACCCAGTTCTTCGACTATGGACATGGAGCCAGTAACACAGCCTATGATGACTACAGTGAGTTCAAAATAAAAAATCAATATTATTTATACTTATTGATAGCCATTGAAATGAAGTGTGTTTTATAGTTTGTAGTTAAAATTCTTCAATGTATGATTTTATTTTCCATAAAACTATTGACTGGAAATTGAAAAAAAACTTTATAAGTGATGTTTATGTCAAGAATTACCTTATGATACACTTAATGATATTTAACTGTTTACAGCTTCATCTTCATCAACACAGAACTATCTGATCTGTGTTTGTACTTTTGAAATAAGATTATGCATGATTACCAGAAGCAGTGTGCTAACCAGCACTGAACTGAAAGGTTCCCCTTATTATCCCACAGGCGCACCACAAAGCCGGCCAGCCACATCCATGTACGACAGGTCAGCCCTGAAGGCACCAGCCCCTTCACCCTCACGTGGAGGAAGGGGCGCCATGAGGTCTCATCCATACGAGGCTAGTCGGGCTCCCCCAGCCCAGCCCCGTTACTGAGCGGCAGGGTATACCAGGAACGCATTGAATCCTACTTGACCTAAGCTGGGATGTCCACTGTGTAACAGCATCGTCTCTGTAGCTGATGTCTTGTGAGCTACAGGTATTATTTCCATTGTCTGGTTAATGAATCATGCATTGACTTTTACACATCTATGATCATGTCATTTTTATATTTTCTTCTTTTTATCATCTGTAAATACTCTCCCTTTTTTACAAACTGAAACACAGCTAAATAGAAAATTAGTCATTTAAAATGTCAATAATTTCAAACAGCATTTTAATATTTTCTAAACAAATTTTTGTTAACCAATGCCAGATCAATGTTCAACAATTTTTCATTGCAAATTAATAGAAGCAGTGAAATAAAAACAATAATGTGTTTAAAACCATTGTAAATAATGCAACCATGTATATTTTAGCAGCACTTTTGTTCATAAAAAAAAGATGCAGACAATATAATTATATTTTCTTAATTAAAATAGCCTCAGTGAAAATGAGCTACAGCTATAGACATGAACAATATTCATAAAACTATTTTTAAAGGGAAATTCCTGAAAACGTGTTATCTAGTGTCGTCAAACTGTGTCATAAATGTTGTTGAATATCAAATAAAAAACAAACAAAAGAATAAAACTGTATTATAAATAACTTATATTTCAGGTTTATTATATTTGCATTTCATTTGCATAATAGCTGATCACAATAACTTTCAGTTATAGTATGAAAATAAATAGATATATAAAACCTGTAAAAATATAAAAATCCTCTTTATTTTTGACTGGGAGTTAATGCCATTACTCAGTTAATAAGTATGGCTAATTTCCTAGTCATACATTACTTAATATAGTTCAACAGAAGTCAAGTTTCAGCATGTTTAAATATAAGTGCAGATATCATCAAGGTTAGACTTGGATGAAAAAGCCGGAATCCTAAACTTGTGATTGGCAGCAAAAAAATCAATAGGCCCTGCTATATAAAATCATGAATTTGAATCAGCATAGAAAGTATTAACCAGCGCAGGGCTTGCAGGCTTGTGCTTATTTCGCCCACTGTACTGATGTCCTGTTGGTCAAAAATGTGGTTTACATAGCAGCTTTAGTGAAACTCGACTGCATGTGCTGCAACCATTATTTAATTATTTGCAAGCTATTAAATGCAGCCAACAGATTGTAGATCAGTCTCATTTCATAAACAAAATTCAAACTATTTGTACATTTATGTAGTAGTATAATGTATGGTGTATAATAATTCTAAATGCAACTGAGTGCTACACCCAAATTAAAACACTGTTACTTATCAATCTTTGACTGTACAAAAAGTTCATGGTTCGAAATTTACTGCTTTTATTATCATTTTTTGTGAAGTATACCATTTGTAGAATTAAAATGTCCAAAGGCAAGATGATGATTTGCCAGAAAAAAAGTTATATAACAGTCTGTGTGAAATGCAGATATAGCACATGTTGTGTGGTTATTTGATGTTCAAATATGTAGTGATTTAATATATGTTAAGAATTAAAAAAAATGTACATTTTTTTAGCATAAGCTTATTGGTTCCACATTTGCAAATGGCAGAGAATTGAAAGTTCAGGTTTAAAAAGGTTTCAAATATAAGGGCATCTACAGTCAGTTATGAAGAATTCTGTAGACTATTGTGTTTTAATTGCCAAGTTCATTTTTGGCTTGTCAGTATTTCAAAGACGTAAAAAGTTGGTGTCATTAGCCGCGGCATTGTCGTTCAAATTTAAATGTTAGCCAGAATTTGAAAACTGTTAAAGATATTCACTTGGAACTGGGTACACATGTTGCCAGAGACAGTACACACAAAGTTATAATTTTGGCTTTCATAATTGTCAAACACAGACAAGTGTTGTTGTTCCTCTTGTTGCGCTATCATAAATGTTACAACAAAAATACATGATACATGTGCTCCAAACTGAAGGGTTTAAAGCTCCTTGTCAGGGATGGCTTATTAGACAGATGATAAATACTGGCATGAAAATATTGGTAGTTGTATATCATTATACACTTTTATTTCTGATACACTTGCTAAATAATATAGAATATGTATAAACATTATGTGTGAATTAACTTTAAAAGACAAAGGGCACAACAACTGCAGACTCATCATATATGTGAGGAAATGCAGTAGAGCATTTGTGTTTTCAACAGTTTGCATGTAATAATGTATATTTTTTCAACTGTTGACATCATTTATAACTTTATTGTAAAGTTTATTTCTGCAGATAGCACAAAACCAAGGGGCTGTGACTTAAATAATGGAATATAACATGGATATATTAGAATCCAAGTACTCTCAAAACAGTTAATGTATTAGTTGGAAGTGTTTTTTTTTACAATTACATTTACTTGGTAATGTAAAATAAGATTTTTAAAACAATGTTAATGAATGTCAAACCCAAAAATGACAACATGACCTGTTGTAAAGGCCTTTGTTGTCTTTAAATGCTCATTAAATAAAATCATAAAAAATTGTCATTAATTATCTGATTAAATCAGAGAGGACATTTTTAGTGATTTTAATGATTGAAACTCGGCATAGTCTATGCATGTTAAAGAAATAGGAGAAGTTAAATATTAATACCAGGAAGAATTCATACACATTTTTAATGTTTTAAAATCACAAATGCCTGTTGTCATTAGATAAACTCTTGCTTATCATTGAAAGAAAACTTTTTAAAAGCAAAATTCTCGGATAGTTTATTTGTTAATAACCAACATGAAATTCTTTCTTGTATTAAAATTAGCACATTATGTTAAGTGATTATTGATCTTCGAAAATCAATCTATTATCACTTATTTTGCAAAAACTAATTCTTTTTAACAAGTCTACCCATCATTGTTTTCTCTTCATAAAATAAATTATTCTTGCACAGTGGGTGACTGTGAATCATGTTCCTTGTGGAAAAAAACAACGTTAATTGTTGATCGAACCAAATAAAAAAAACTCAACATACTTGAAGATTTTCCTAAGCACATTTATGTGCTGAAACAACTTTAATGGTCTCTGAGATAATAGTCACAGCCCCCAAAATCCTCTTGCCCAGGACAACTGTATAAATTCAAGTTTCTAAACCGAGAGGACAATGCAACAATATGAAAGAAAGAATTTAATATGGCGACAAAGGGAAGGTAATGTACAGAGACTAATAAAACAATATTGTTAGCATTAACTTGTCATCAAAATGTTGCAATATGACTGACTCCCTGATATAAAAAATATAAGTGCAAAACCTACTTACAAACGTACATGTATGGATATGTATGTTACTGCCCATTTTTTTGCCTATTTCATTCTTCAGAAAGAAAAAAAATCATTAACCACTGAAGTTGGCTATCAATAACACTATGAAGTATTTAATATTGATACTTTAATAATTTTAAATGTCCAATGCTAAAACTTAACACAGCCAATAGATGCATTTCTATTGCAGTTTGTTGCATGAAGTTTTTAATGGGGGTACCCTAGCATCAAACAAACACACACAAATCTAACAAGAGTGTCCAAAAAGCTATATGAAGATCCAGATTTTTTTTTTAAACATAAATGAATTTGACCATGCGAAAAGCCAAGAAAAGTGATCTTACTCAAAAGAAAAAAAGAACCAATTAAAAAATATCATCCTCTATTCAATCCAACAGTAGTTGGTGCCTTCAATATCTTACATTCAATTTCTTCTTTCAGGTAGTATTAAGTGAACCAACATCAAAACATATGTGAAGATGAATACTCAAAACTTCACATTTGACTTGTCTCGTACATGAGGACTATCATTTAAAAACATAACTTCTTAAAATGGACACACTCAAAAATGAAAGCAAAACACAAATAATCATTCCATGAACCAAATTAATGATAAAGGTACCCCCAACCCAACTTCAGGGCTATACGTGTAAGAAACCAGTGGATTAGTTCAAAAGATAACCTTGCCTCAAGAGTCTCAAATGTTGACAAGAGGTTTCATAAGAAAATGGGAGTCAGTCTGTAAAATTAACAATTTCTCAAAATTGCTACAATGTAATTTGCTATGATTTTGAATACAAAATAGTTCATGTGTTTAATCAATGTACAAATGTATAATTCATAAAAAAAAAAGGGAAAATAATCTATATGATTTTTTTTTAAATAAAAACTTTCTTCTAGTTTTTAAAATGCTATGCAGGCCTGGTAATATAAACATTGACCTTTCCATATTTTATGTTGCAAACAAAATTACTCGCATGATAAATTTCATTAAAATTCCCAAAATTTTATTACAATTTGACCATACTTTTTACATGTTAAAAAACACTTTCATTTATCTTATTCTGCTTGACCTTGTTCGTTTTAACTGCAATACAATAATGTAAAGAAAATAAGGTCTTAGTAGTAATTTTACATACATGTTAATCAAACCCAGGCCTGTTAAAACCTAAATAATGATTTGTGCTTCGCTGTTTATATTATTACTAATCTGTGTTTCTGTTGATTATCCAGGCCCAGTTTGGCCATTTACATCCGAACTATGGACAGTTTGGCTGTTGTGTTCATTGGATGAGGCATCTGTAACCAGGAGTTGATCCAAGGTCACTTCAACTGGACCCAAGCAGGGAGATGTCTGGACAGATGTTATAAATCTACACGCAGCTGTAGTATACACGTGGATGGATATGATTGGAATGTGAATTAAAATTACAAAGAAGTGCATAACAAAATTGTGTGAGAAAGTCATTACAGTTTATTGTTTTGTTTGGAAATCTGATAAGACATTCAACTTGTACACTTTGTGTTAAAATATATATGGATATGGTACTGTAATTTTGTTAAGTATTTTATCTGTGTAAACACACAATGCTAATAAAGACATTAAATTGGAAAAAAGTGTTCTTGATTGTAATGAATTGCCGTAAGCTTTGCTTGATAATGGACTTTAATGTATGCTTGCTCATAGAAAAACATATACATCTAAACATGATCCCTTTTCACTCTCGGACAATAGTTAGTAATTTCTATAGATTAGGTGGTGTCGTTGTGCACAAGCTTGAATGTTGGCCAGAACATAACAAATGAAAACATAAGTATACTTGCTTTTTATTTCAAATAAACTTGTACCAATATTTTTGGCAATTATATAGGTCTAGTTGTACCCTATCAATTACTATTACAATAGTGGACAAGTATTAGCATGTCACGATGTGATACTCTTGTTTGTGAATACATACACATTTTACTTACTTGGATATTAGTATTTCTATTCAAATATGCAGTAATGTAATATGTGCTATGAGTATCTTTCGTGGTAAATTCCGGCCTTCCGCTTTCTTGGTAAATTACAGCCTTCCGCTGAAGTTGCAACACAACTCCACCAAATAAGACGTGAAAGCGGTATGATAATTACTACTGCAATAGGTTGCACCAAAGTCATCTAGATGGAAAAAGTAACGGGTTGTGTAGCACAGCCTTCCACTGTCCTCCACCAAATAAAAGACGGTAAAGTGCTATGGTAATAATGCTGCAATGTTTAGCCTTATAACCAGCCAGCACATCTTATCTTGCTGGGCAGGTAGACGTCAGTGAGGAAACTGGGACTGATGCTGTCCAGGCTCTGTAGCTCAGCCTTTCGCTCTAGCTGTAGCATGCACTCAACCTGAAATGATTCGGAAATTGTGTTTATTTTGCTATTTGAATATAAATTAGCTTAAAAGCGAAATATTGCTTAACTATGATAAGGCAATAGTGTACACTGGTTTCAACATCCCTCAAAGAATTACAGCCCTTGAATGGACTTGCATGAAGTTTGACCCAGATCTGATACCTAAACCTAGTTAAAAGCTCTTGACCAAGAGATGTGGCGAACCTTTGTTGCAAGTCGACACTGATAATATACATTACTATTTTATATTATTACATAACTAAATGAAAATACATATAAGATTATACTTTAAATCGAATTAAATATGTTCATAATTTCTGCCATATTTACCATTGTTTGTTCCTTATAAAGACTATTTTGATATTTCAAAACCACTCGAGGAATCTGGCCCACTAAATAAGCTAGTTCTCTAATAGCTCCATTAATTATAACCAATAATGTTTAATTTTGATGCCAAGTGTATAATGTTGGTATCATTTGCTTGTTGGTTACAAATTCGTCAAATAAATGACCAAAATATTGTTATATATAGAAAGTTCTTGCAGTTTAATATTCGTTCTTTATTGTCTCCTGCCAAACGAAAGGTTTCGGGATGGGCATTAGTTTGGCAGTGTCCATCTGTCTGTCCAGCCGACATATTTACCAAACTTGGTAGGGATTGATCAGATAATGCTCTAACTTAGAATTTTCACCTTGGTGAAATATCGACTCCTAAAATGGGTCACATGTGGTCAAAAACTAGGTCACAAGGTCAAATCTTTCAAAAATCTTTAAAACAGGCTAGAGACATAAAATTAGCTTAAATATTCATGAAACCTGATCGGAATGTTCCACTTGATGAAATCTTGGACAAATTTAAAACTGGGTAACATGTGATCAAAAATTTGGTCACTAGGACAAATCTTTATTTATTGTCTGAAACCAAACCAGAACTATATCTTGGTAGGGGTTGGTAAGATAATGTTCAAACTTAGAGAGTCTCTCTTGATCTAATCTCAATCGCATGAAGTAGTGGGTCACATGAAGTCAAAAACTAGGACACAAGGTCAATTCTTGCAAAAAATATTTTGAACGTATTAGAGACAATTTATTTGGTCCACTATTCATTAAACTAAAGAAGTATAATTATGTAGCCTTGATGAACTCTTGGACAAATTTAAAACTTGGTCACATGTGATCAAATTTTTTGTCACTAGGTCAAATCTCTAGACTTTTATCTGGAACCATATCATGGTAATGATTGGTCCGATAATGTTGGAACTTGGACTTAATGTTACCCTTGATGAAATCACGCTGCATTCCAAGTCACATGGGGTCAAAACTAGTTCACTCTTGTCAAATCTTGGGAACTTCCTAGAGGCAATATATCTAGTCAAATATTTATGAAAGTTTTGCGATATGTTTCCTTGATGAAATCATTGACTAGTTTGGAACTTGGTCACATGAGGTCAGATATTAGGTCAATAGGTCAAATCTTTGAAAAAATCATTTCTGGAACCATCTTATAGTATTGATTGGTCAGACTTTGTTCAAACTGTGGTTAGAAGGTTCCCCTTGATGTCATCTTGGCAGACTTTTAAAGTGGGTTGCATGGGGTAAACAATAAGGTCATTGCGCCAAATCTTGGAAACAAACAGTGGCAATGTATCCGCTCCGATCTTTTATTTTGCATTCTGTCTGGTCCAATCTTTATTAAACTTAATCGTAATGTTTGCATTGATAAACTCTTCTAAGATTCAAATAAGGTAACGAAGGGGCAAACACTAGGTTACTATGTCAAATCTAAATGCTACACTCTATACAATATTCATTTATTTCAAACAGTTGCGAACAATCTCATATCCAATGTTTACAAGAACCCATCACGCTGCAGCCGTATTTCATGTTTCGGTTGAATTATTTCACAAACACGTGTTTTGGACGCCATCTACTTTGCTAAATCTGGTATGGAATATCAATTCAATCAATTTGCTTGTTTTAACTGGAATGGGACGTATAAATGACAAAACGATTCCAAAATAACATGGAGTCAGAAGGCATCCAAAACTCACTTATTTGTGGATCGGTTTCTTTACCAAATGCGGTGCTGAGTCATCTTATGCAAGTCTGTCATAGCAAGTTCTTAGAAAATTGTTTATGTACATGTATCATTTTGAAAAAAAGGCTCATCTTGTATCATTTTATTATGACAAATCAGATTCAAATTTCAAATTAAATTGCTCATCAAAGGGAAATAATTGCCAGTTTTGCGTTAACGTAATTTGAAACACATACACCATTGGAACACTAACTTTTAAAAGGTGACAATTTCGATAACCTATCTTGGTAAAAATGCAAAGCGACTGTCATTATGTAAATGAAATATGTGCTGTAGTATGACATAGTCGACGTTTATTGTAAAATGATTGCCTAACAAATGATGTGAAAGTCATAAAGATCAAGATGTTAAAAAACATGCATAATCGTAGTATAATTGACTAATGAGTTATTGAAAAACTAATAAAGCTTTTCGACAGAACTTGGCCTGTATTGTAAAACGAAATAAAATGTGTCAGTTTGTGGTTTCGATTCTGATTCATTATATATGACAGTATATGGCTATGTGTCAAGTGCGAGGTCAACAGAAGGAGAAAAGGGAGAATGGATCCCAAATCGTTGTTCGTGGAATGCTTGGTCCAAACTATTACATTTGTCCATTTTTTTCAAAGCGATTGATTTATTTCAAGGCAAAACTGGAATTCCCAATTGTAGTAAAAATGACGCATTTTACCCAAATCTGAAAAGCCATAGGGCCAATTCCTATAATGATGAAAGAAAACCCACTGTAATGCTATTTAACTTATCTAGCCAAACCACTAGTGTGCACGTCCCTTGGCGATTTAAAGGGCCATAAATAGGACGCGCAAGCGTTTTTAATCGTATGCAAATATAAAAAAAGAAACTTAACACTTATTTTGAAACGAATTGTGTGTTTAGCATTATAAAGATGCAGAATATGAAACGTGAATTGTAAAATATGTTTCAAGTTTAGACTGATGTGAAATACGTGGTCAAACAAAGCCCCACCTGTTCCCTCCAGTGCGGCAGACAGGTCATATAGGGCCGTGAGAGGAGGTCCCTTCCCTTATCTCTGTCTGCCTTCGTCAGTGGCAACAGCGCTGTAGCAGGGATCCCCAACCTGTAAAATAACGCATCATCTTCTAGTATTTCCCGGGAATAGTATCATCAGTATAGCGTGCACTGGATATATCAAGGAAATTGAAAATTTTCCCCTGATTTTGCGGATAAAAACATTTGTACTTAAAATTAACGATTGTCGTTTAATTTATACTGTGTTTAAACTAATGAGAGTTCGCCTTCCGGGAACCCCGATGATATCAACTAAAAAAACGCGAAATAATTTCATTCTTCCCCAGCAAAAGTACTGTCTAATAAAAATGTTATTTTTGTATCTGTTGCCTGGCTGTACATCCATTGATTAACTTAGTAATGTTCAACCTTTCTATGTCCGATGGGAGGAGGCCCAACCATTTCATGCATGGGACAGCCAGGTTGCTGGTCTCAAATGCTAAGGCCTATTGGATAAAACAATATACACAATGAAGGCGTAGTTTTTATGAAAAAAGAACAACATACCTCACATTGACATATCTGTCTCATTTAGGCTGGTGCTCATTAAACTTCCTCTGTGAACAATGGAGTGAAATTCGGACGTCTGGTGCCCCCATTGTATTTTGGTTTCATTTAAAAGGTTTTAATGTGTAAAGAGAACAATATGTACATATTGTACCGAAAATAAAATTTTAAATTAAAATAATTCAGTTCACGTCCTATTTCAGTCAAATTTCAATGTCATAGCAATACCCTTTTTGGTGATACCAACATTATTTTGGATCACCAGAAATCAATATTTAACCTCATCACCAATGAATTTCATAAAATAACAAGCTTAGGCTATCTATTAATTGCTAGACTTTCATTCCCTCTCGCCCCCTGTTTCTTCCGCCCCATAAATATTGACTCAAATAAAAATGGTGAGCTGAGAAAATTTGTCAAAATTATATGTCAAGCTTTTAAAACTCCACCTGGCAACCCTTAACCAAAATTACTTTATTTCACTAATTTTTTCATCCACTGTCCTTATAAATAGTTCTATCTGTTTATGTACTAAAACTTTTATGTTTGTGCCTACTTAGTACTACATTACTAACCATACAGCCTGGTTAATATATATTATTGTTCTTTTACATGTTTATATACAACATTTTGTATTATTCATGTTGATGACCTCAAAACACATATTTGTATAATGTGATGAGAGTAAAATAAAACTGTAAACTGTAAAAATGGAGAATTGTTACGATAGTGTTCGTGGTTCTAGAAACACATGTATATGATCCCTTATAAGAAAGACCATAAACACGAAGTCAACGGTGAAACAGTCAAATGAGAAAAAATGCTACCCTCCACCTCCATTTAAAAATGGATGAAAGTCTAGCAATAAATTTATATTGGCCTTATCTGTACATCAGATACTGGCCTTAAATGAGAAATGAACACACTAAATGATTTCATGACTTGCGTACTTTTTAAATAAATTATATGCTCGTTTAATATCACGGTGGTTTATTGTACTTGTGTTGCCATTCTATCATACGTTTTGGCTAATGTAAGGAAATGTACAAGGAAACAAAATTACAAACGAATTGGTAGAAAACATATGTCTAGGAAACAAAAATATGCGCCCGTTTTAGATTACCATGTTAACACATATCACGTTTAAGCGACTATAAATTATTTGCTAGATTTTCATCCCCGCCCGATTGACGTGTCTTTTTTCCGCCGCCCCTTGAATTTTATTGACTCAAATAAAAATGTTGAACTGGGGTCTGTATTTGCGTATTGGTCCGGTACTGTCCCGTTACGGCGTTTATCCCGCCCATTTATTCATACCAACCGGTGTCAATGTAAATATTCACATGTAAAAAAGGAGAATTGTTACGATTGTGCTCGTGGGTTGTGTAGAAACACATGCATATGGGCCTTAATTCAGTAAGAAAGAGCATGAACACATATTCAAAGGTAAAAAGGCATCGTAGAAAAATAAAAAAAATGCTACTAAATTCGCTTTTTGTAACCTGGCGGTCAAACCTTAACACTTGTTTTCAACAATATACCAAAAGTACTGCGATGATTAAATAATCTAGAGGATTTAGGCATACATTAATTTTCATGGACCTTTCCCGTTTTAATGCCAACAGATTTTCACCAAAACCCTGAAAAAATAGTCTATTGTATTTTTTTTCTCAATTCACCGAAACATGTATCAAATGACATTTATGTCTACCCTTGTTCTTCTAAACGGAATGGAATATATTTTCAGAATGTTTTAATCGCTAGCTTCCCCACCCACCCTTTTTATTTTTTACTAATTGCTATATTTATCAACTTATGAAATCTCACCTAAAAACAGGGGTTCTAACGTTTCCTAACTGTCAATCATGAAGATTAGCCGGGGTCTGTTTGAGAATTCATGCTTAAGGGTCTCAGAATCATTTTTTTTGAAATTGTTTCCAAAGTTATTTATATATTAATTTTAAGGTACCTCCTATTGTGTTTTGTTCAAATGTCCGAGGAAAAATGGTCTTGTTAATTTGTAAAATAGTCTCTGGTTTAAAGCTCTTAATCCTGAACGTTAGAACCCCTGAAAAAATAATAAGCGTAATAAACTCACCCTCGAACCAAACTTGTACACCGTCATAATTTCCATACCTGGAAATACACACCTAATATACAAACATTTACAACATGTCATCAAATGTAATGTAGACTTAAAATAAGATTAGTCATTACATCGAATATATAGTTCATGTACAGATTCAAAGAAATCGCATGCATTACAAAACTCTGATTAACACATTTGTAAAACATGATTGTATCCAGACAGACGAGCTATAAAATTCAACATATTCAATCACCTGTGCACTTAAGCCATTTCGAAACTAATTTGAACAAAAAAAATATTGAAATGTGTGCATCATTTTGTGAATTCTTTATTGTTACATGCTAGAAAATGCGTCATACATTAAGCGATAATAAAATAGTAAAAGAATAATAAATATGCCGTTTTTTTAATAAACTGCAGTGGCTTAAAACCCGACAAGGCGTGCCACACCACTAATATGTCTTTCCCAACCTCATCGCCACTATAAATTTTCCCGCTCTTAAATTAAAGTAACTAAGAAGATATATCTTGTAAAAAATATATTTTATTACGTTTAATGTTGCGTTTTAAATTTGTCTATATACGCAAATCGTAAAATTCATCATTTCCAAATTAAGATCACAAACTATGATTCACCAATTACAACACTCAGCTCACTACATTAATTCACTACAAAACGCAGATCACAAAATTCATCAATTTCAAAACGCAGATCACTAAATTAACAAAAAATAATATGCGCAAATCTTTTTTTTTTAAATGATCGATCAAAATATGGAGGTCACCATGAGGGTCAGCGTCCACAAGAGCTAGAATGGGGATTGCAAACTGGTCCCACAGTCTTCGTAACAGCATCCGGGTGTTCACGTCAGGAAACCCCTTGCCCTTTGTAAAGATAATATAAATAAGATGACGAATATCTTTGCCCGGGCTGGTATTCAATATTGGTCTTAATTGGATCTAAGAACGATATAGCTAATCGGATTACTTATTAATAACTGACCAATCGAGTAAATTAAGTCAGTGATGCATGACTCTAAGATTGAATTGAGTTGTATATCGAATACCATCCCCGAAGCCATCATTAAAACCGAAATTCAATGTAGCAATTAAGCAAATTACAAAGTAGGAAAGCAGATCAATTTCAGCAATTCAGCAATATGACATGCAGTTCCCTTACACGTTTTTAAAAAAATATCCATGCAACACACTTTTTATACAAGCATGCTCTTGAATGACTTGTATCTACGAGGGTTGTTCAGAAAATTTGTGATTGTGTTTAAAACTAAAACAGGTTCATATACAATGTTAAAAAAAATACTTTACCAAAAAAGATGCATTTTAAGTAGAATATTCCTGCATTCTCACAATAATGTGAAATAAAAAGGCCATTATGGCCATGGAGTATAAACACGAAACACAGACAATTCTGCAAATCTTAAGAATCTATAACACACCCTAACTTAAGAGAAACGGATTAGCAAAATAGAAAAAAAGGTATAATTCAAAATATATACCGTTATAACTATACATGGGTCGAGTTTCTCACAAACTCTGGTTTCAAGCAGTTTTTGGAAAGTCGCATCTTTTTCGACCACCAAAATGAAGTTTGCGCTTGTCACAAGATCTGATCAGAGTTAAGGTTGTCTTCATTATATAAATAATTTTATTCAAACTTCACCATACACATTGAGTAAAAAACATAACTACCAAACCATACAAACAGACACCAAGGTTATTTTTTCAATGGAAGATAGACAAAAAAGAAAAAGTCTCAATCCCAAAGAGTGCTGGATATTAACTTCACTCTGTATGTGCTAGTTACTTTTATAATATCTATACATGTCACTTTCAATGAAATCTTTGTTGCAACTCATATAATAGTGGCAATATATTATCAAAGACTATGTGCTCTTTACTTCACTGTGCATGTATGCTTAATTTTAACTTCTGTAATATCTACTGTCTCTCCAACGAAACATTGTCAACTGTGAAAATAGATAGTCTCAAAGAATGTTGTCTATTATGGTATATCTTCTACAATGTCTAAATTATAAAAGTTACTTGCACACATGTAGTGCTAGTTACTTTTTTGACAATTGTGAAAATACATAGTCCAAAATAATGTGGGCTACTGATTACACTACACATGTGTGTTAGTTTCTTCTGCAATATCTACTGTCTCCTTCAGTAAAATCTTTTTTGCAACTCATATAATTGTAAGAATAGTTAAGTCACAGAGTGCTGGCTATTGAGTTCACTGTGCATCCGTGATAGTTACGACCGTTATATGTTTCTTCAACTGAATCAGTTATTGCCACTTCCGTAATCTCAACTCCGGCAATGTCTCATAAAAACGTCAAGTGAGGACTGTATGGTTAATTGCTTCTTACTTTATTTCATTTGCGGTAGCCAGGTGGCTATGTTAAACGACCACAAAAATACATTAAAACGAAACAGCTTAATTTGTTCAACTTGAAAGCTGGCATCCAAAGGTAGTTTGACAGGACATGCTCTGATCAGCCAACTTTTCACCGGCTGATATAAAAAAAACCCCATCTGGTTATACAACTGAATGACAAAATTGAGGTGTTAAAACGAGACAGTTGTAAGACGTTACTTATTTAATGTCACTAAGAATATGTTAAGAGTTCAAATTTGGCGATCTACAGACTACGGAGCAGGCGTACCTCGGCCTCAGGCCGATATAGCTCAATTTTGGTTAGATCGTCAAAAATGGACCTTAACTTCTTTAGTGTTTGTTTGTTTATTCGGCAGAATCGATCTACGTAAAATAAATGAACAGAATATTGGGAAAACTCCTAGATTGTCTTCGGCATAAACAACAATACAAACACCAACTATATGCTACCTTTTACTACTTGGCCTAGTAAAAAATAAGCTTTTGTGTAAAAAAAAACTGACTGAAATATAGTTATACTTTATGAAACATTTTTGGTCCTTTCGCCAGAATTTATCTAAATAAAATTAATGAACGAAACATTTGAAAAAAAAATCCTCCATTGTCATGGCCCAGACAACAAGCCGCATTTTGCGCTCACCTCTGAAGCATAATCAACGCCTGAAAAACAGAAGACTTTTCTGCTAGCGTACACATTAATCAACAGGGAAATACCGGTGTGTCTTTACCCATATACTGTCGACTGAATGACCGGCTAAACGGTGATTCGAATTTACCGGCTAGCTGAGTAGTAAAGGATATTGTGCATACCATTTACGTGGTTTGGCACTAATATACCCTGCAATAGTAATAATGTTTTAAATCATGTAATAAAGTGTTGGCAGTAACTGTTGTGAATGAAGCCACGGAGAGTGCCAATATATGTATTTAATTTCATCAAAATGTTACCAGCATTCCATGTAATAAATGCACGATCTAGAGTGAACTTGAAGTCATAAATATATATTTATAGCCAGTGATTTGTTTGGAATTATTTTTACCGCCTGTGACTTGCAAATTGGGGAAAAAAGTTGGCTTGGGAAAAATAACAAAATCAGGCCCAAATAGCTAATATAATGGTAAATATACATGTTTTTTATGAATACATTATGCTGTTTAAGAGTAAGAATTGTCAATTTTTCATATTTCAAGAAATTCATTGCTTTTTTAATCAACATAAATCAAATTGTGAATTTTTTTTATAATTTTGTGAAAATTGGACATTTTTTCGCAAGGGGAAACAGCCTTTAGAAGGCAGTAAATTGCACCAAAAAATCACTGACAACATTGCACTTGATTAAATACACGCACTAGAGTGAACTAAAAATCATAAATAAATATTAAACGAAACAAGCACGTAAATTGTAATGCCTTAAATTTAAGTATATAATTATTTATCTGATAAATTCAATTTTATAACAATTAATTTACTTTTACTTTTAAAGTTAATAAATGCACTCGTGTTTACCATCTGTGTATGTCTGCAGTCCACAAAGTTATTATCTACGTCCTGGAACCTTAGGTCTCCAGCCATGCAGCCCTTAGAACTCGCCAGCTGCAAGGACATTCAGTCAAAAAATCAGTCACTCCATCTCCCGATAAATTGACGTTATAAGTCAAGACCATAAGGTAATTATTTGTTTCTTATCATTGTAAAGACAGTTTTATGGTTTCAGTACCGGATCTTTGATGTACAAATTATTTTAAACTTTATTACGAGAGGCATATATCAAAACAACAGAAATATATTGTATTCCTGTTCTATTTCTACGAAGTTTTGAAAGCTGTGCAATTTTCCACTGTTTTATAATATAGGTTTGGTCTTGATGTGTTTTTGGCGGGGTGATTATTTCACATTAATGTTGTTATGTAGTTGCCAAAGTTGGCACAAATTGTTTTACTGTAAACATAGGCGGATCCAGGGGGGGGGGGGGCGGACCCGGCGCCCCCCCCCCCCTAAAATTTTCCAAGTATATGTATAAATTATTAATATCGTTCCATCATTGTAGATAGCTTTTAAGGTTATGATTTGCTCCACACAAAAAAATAGATCTCGATTTACCGTGGTTGTATCGAACATCTATTTGGCCACATTGGACTCTTACGAAACATAATTGGTCCGAGACGTTGTGGAACGCTCTTATCGATTAAATTATCTATTATGACGTATTCAGTTGAATGTGTTAGCGTTTGGCTATCCTCCGTTTTTACGGCTATACGCAGGAAGTAAAACGCCGTTCAATCGGACACATGCGTAGTTTTGTAGTGAATATCGGACGGCTGAAATACATGCGGGGAATATCGGACACAACAGTTATTTTAATAAAATATGTTCTGGTTTTATTCGACATTGTGTTGAATGTATTAACCCTGAGAAGTCAGTGAAACAGACGTTTGCTCGTCTGTTTCTAAATGACTAAATACAATGTACAGAATAGCACCCAGCAGACTACGTTCTGTGCAAACATTTTTTTTTTATTTGTCTTCATATTTCTATGACTTTGGAAGTATTTTAAAGTTTATTACTATAAGCGACTGTCTTACGCTAAACAAATCTGTTCGAAAGATTGATATGGCGGGAGTGTCAAACAGCTTTGAATCATATCAGACGCCGAGTAGCTTGTCATCTTATATGGATCCAAGCTGTTTCCATATTAATTATATCATCAGCCGGAAAGGAGTTAATATTTCACCTTCTCTGAATATATTCGCAGAAGTCAGTATAAAGCGACTTAAAACAATAAACTAGAAATGAATGGCAGTAAATTTAGAATAAGATCAGACGCTGCTTTGGATGTACGGCATATGATCTGACTCTGCACTGTTAACAACTCAAAATAACCACATGCCGTCTACATTGATAAGTTAAGACCCTGCTCAGATCAGAAATGGGTAATTTCGATAAAGTTTTGTTTGTAACCCTAAGCATGCCGATAGCGACCGTAGTGATGTCGTCAACCAGATTGGATCCGGGTCAGACGCCGAGTAACTCGGCGTCTAATCCGGATCCAAACCGTTTAGCAATCCAGTAACATTTTCACCAAATCCGATAATATGAAACAAGATTAACTTAAGAGATCAAATACACGAGAATTCAGCGGACTACTTGCTTAAAGCAGACACTTTCACTCGGTGTCACTGAACAAACATTAAAGTTTGCCCAATAACTGTATGAATTACTTTTTCAATTTTACCAAGGTCTTTCAATTTATGCGGGGAAAAAAACTTGATCTATAGGGAGGTGACGATCAGCTTAACGGCGTTACTATGTTACAAAGTGTCTCTCGCAGTTCAAGCTTTGTAAAAACAGTGTAAACTATGGAACGCCGGGGCGCAATGCTTCTTGCGAAATGCGAAATACTTCATGCTTTTTGCATAATGCTTAATGTTTTTTTGCAAAACGCTGAATGCTTTATGCGAAATGCTTTTTGCTAATTGCTTAATGCGAAATTCTTTTTGCGAAATGCGAAAAGCTTCGATTCAATATTTCTTACCGTTGTTAGCATAAATTGAGCAGAATCATTTTGTATGAAATGAAAAAAGGAACACATTAATTTGAAAAATACTTTTATCTGCATGTAATAGAGGTGAAAAATAATACATTTGTTGTGTCTATTCATTAGAATAACATATATAAACACACCAATACAATATAATATTCAGAAACGGTAAAGTAAAGAGGTGTCCTAGAGAAAATATGCCAAGAAGTCAGTTAGATTGCGAATAGCAAGATGTGCAACTCTGTATATTGTTGTAAACGCGTTAGGTTAGAAAGAGTATCGTTTCTTCCACCGTATAATAATATTTCTGTAGCAGTATCAGTAGCCTATGTCTTACATCCCCTTCACTGCCGGGAGCAGTTCGGAACGTGCACAATATTTCGTCCGATTCAATTTGATTGTGTTATACCATATGCGAAATGCTTTTTGGGAAATGATTTTTGTGCAAAATGCGAGATGCTAAATGCTTTTAAAATGCTTCATGCGAAATGCGAGATGCGAAGGAAATCCGTTATTCAGGAGGTGTTACTATATCTAGATTTCACATAGCACGAGCTTCCGTAATTCCGTACCCGGCCATTCGATTGGTCGAAAATGAAACTATTGTTCTATATATAGCATTTGCATAACGCATTTCGCAAGAAGCATTGAGCCCCGGCGTTCCATAGTAAACACATGCACTAGTTTAAGAGCTTGAGGCCGTCGCGAAGGCCTCCGACCCCCTGAATTACCATGAAAACACATGGGGGCCTTAGCGGCCAACAGAAGTCAATTTCAGAAGTAACGCCCCCCCCCCCCCCCCCCCCTAACTGAGAAACCTGAATCCGCCACTGGTAAAATATGTTTATCGTGAATTTAACCGCAGGTTTTAATTATGGTATTTTGCTTGGCCCTCTATGCGTTATAGGTATAAAGTTTTAAACACCTTACCTATATTATCAGATGAAATAAAGTGTCCTATCGCCCACGAACATATTGACGGACGGACGGAGAATCCAACGGACAGATGGGAGAAAGCTATTCCTCATATAACTTACTACGGGGGTGGGATACATTTATTCCTTAAATTTTACCACATGGAGATGCCACCTCGGGACGCCCAACATGCAGGAAATATTGTCAACCAATCCGTCTAATGTGTGTTGATTTCCGAAGTCACCGGACGCTTGATAATACATGTCCCTGCAGTCACAAGGTCATTGTTTTGTTCCAAACAAGATTTCGATCTATACAATGCTGATTTGGTATTTATTTAACAACGCTTGTGAAACAACTTTATATTAATCTCTCGTTGTCACGAATTTACGCGAGAGTGTGGTCTTGTGTGGGGGGAACCGGAGCACCCGGAGGAAACCCGCTTGTCTGGCTAGGTGACCACAAACCAAACACACACATCTGCATGTTTATAATTTTGTCCTAAACAAGGATATGGTTAAATACCTTTCTAACACCTTAACATGTTCATAGTCAAGTTCTACATAATAATTTGGTTAAATGCCTTTTTAATACCGTAACATGTTCATTGTTAAGTTCAATGTAATGCTATGATTAATTTACTTTCTAATACCTTAAAACATGATCATTGTTTCGTTCAACATAATTATATAGTTAAATGACTTTTTAGTACCTTAACTCTTGAAGAATGGTAAATGTGGGATCTAGCGCATGCAGTGACTAATCAAACAGAACCAACCCTGTAGCAGTATGACAGGCCAAGTATTACTCCCCTAAAACGACCAGCTGTTCAGTAGCCAATGCACCCAAATAAGTTTCGTTTCATGACTCTCAATATTGTAGCACTTGGCACAAACAATCGACTCCTACGACAGGAATGCCATACGTTTCAAAGCATTATACAATCAAACACCTTGCAACTCCTTCGTTTATTTGTCATTTAAAATCATTTACCTCTTTGTGCAGTAGTGATCTGTCTTGACCAGTCTGTAAATGATAGCAAGAACTTTCAACATCAGTCCTGAAAAAATATATATTTAAATAGTGCTCATCGTGGGAATTGTGGCATTTCTTTATAACTGTTTTAATGTACATATTCTATGCTATCAAAAAGAAGTGTTGATGGCTAATTTGGGGCCACATTTCCCTTCATATACCCATTGTTTGTCTAACTATTTAATATGTCAACGAATCACTGAAAACATAACGCCTATGACGTATCAATATTAATACCTAAGTCTATATACATGTATACACATGTATGTGTTTAATATGGGTTGTTTTTCCTATTTACCAAATTTCTTCACTGACTGTATGGCTTCAAAACGGACCGTCGTGAACCTTTGGTTTCTTCTAAGCTGAACACCTTGATCAACGTCAAACCTGTGGAAGCAAATAACAGTAAAAAACGGACTAAAATATTATTGTTTGTCTTAATATCAGTGTGTCACTACGTATGCATGCCACGTGATAAACTGCGTCATAAATGCTACGTCGGAAGGCAACAGTTTGCTTCGAATGAAGACTTCGAAATGTTGCCTTCCGACGTAGCGTATATGACGTAATTTATCACGTGGTATACACACACTGAATAAGTATATACATTGAAGACGAATTTCTTATGTTGACGGGTTGCACTTTTTATACGGTGTTGAGAAAATAATATTTGAAGTTGAAATGGATTACAAAATTTCCGACGGAATATTCTGCAGCATTATGTCAGAACACTCAAAACGTTCCATCGCCTTTTAAACAAGGGAAACGTTACTTAAATTAGCAATGACAGGTGATAACATTTTTACCATAAACACGCTTTATTTATCCTATGTCGCCTGTTTTCTATGTTAGCACAAGCACCTTTATTTCTATATCGGGTGCTTTTATATGTCGATGTGCAAGCGTATTTGAGCTACATACCTTCCACATTTGTGAAATTATTTTACTTGAATATATAGTATTTGATATTACCAAATAAGTCTTGTTCCTCATTGTATTTTCATGTACAGATAACTGTTCTATGGGCCGGTGGCCTAACATTTCAAAGAACTTTATATTATGTAATGTATTCGTTTTTTACCCCCGATATGTGAAGGGGGCATTTTCAACTCACTCGAGATCATCCCAGGACACAGTGCTCGGGTATGTCAACGAAGGTGGTGTTCCTTTGGAAATTTGTTCAATCACTCTGGATATCTCTTCCTCTATCTTTGATAAAACTTTTCCCCTGAAGACGTCAATGACAATATATGACGTTTCCACAAAGCAGGTAAATTGGGCGATATAGAGGCAATGAATATAGTTGTAAGGCAAAGTCAGCCATAAAGGTTTATAATCAAAATTGAGTTTTAATTAACAAATCCAGTATGGTTAATTATTTTTTAAATATATCTATTTTCAGACACTCGTTTCTACAATAATATCTATATTTTTTTTCAGAAATGTTTTCATCGGAATACCTAGGTTGCACTGCCACTAATGACTATAAGCGATAAGTATTAAGTCCGGTATGCCTGTTTTGACAATCTTATGAACATTTAAATGCAAAACACCACATACACAAATTGAACACCAGAAACAGACTACACACGATTCAAAATAGCTATACAGATAAACGATGGGATGACCGCATTGGAACGGTCAGTGGAAGCATTGTCAATGCACAAATGATATTACATTTGAATAAAAATATATAACGGCATATTGTTGCCTTTCAGTAGGGGACTGTCACATGCAGGTGAAATGACGCTGCCGAGTTACTAAATGACACAAACGTCGACAGTTCACTGAGTTCAGAAAGTTAGAAATGTAATTCACGCTTGAGCCCACAATTAGCCTGACGTATAATTATATATATATGGGTAAATAAAACATGCAAGACCTCCTAAAAAAGCCCTTGAAATAGAATGATTAAGGAATTTGTGCAGGCCTATGCACCTTTTTCGGAGGAGAGGGATGTATCTGTATACTAGTATATATTCTTCTGTACAAAAACCGACTGGCAGTGGTACTAAAGTCATAGGACGAACTATTTTCACCAACAAAGCAAGATTATTTAAAAGCAACTATAACTCAAGATTTCATCTGGATAATAAAAATCAATAGGCAAAAACCAATCACTTTTTGTTATTATCTAGGAATTTTAGAAGTATTAAATTTACCACTAAATTTGAAAAAAGTTGTAATTTTATTGTCAATAATTTAACTATAAATATCATGTTATTCGAGCAGCTGTCCGGATTAAAACTGTTCAGTGCTACCTTTACAAATATTTGTGCAAAAACAACCTGCAACCTCGAAAATTCTTCACATGTTTCCTGAAGTGAATGGCCAAATGGGGAATTTAAACTTCTTTGTGTGTTGTTGAATCTTGCTATAAGTTCTCGTCTTAATCTATCTAATGAATTTTGTAAATTCATGTTTTCGTCTGCGAGATGATCTCCCTTTGTATACTGTTTGATTGTTAAAACAATTGTGTTAAACCGGCTCAACATATTCGAACTAACAAAGGGAATCATACAAGTAGGTAGCTTCTTTTTCGTTATGACAAATGATATATGGGACTAATGAATTTTCAAAAGTGGCTTATTGTATCACAGATTTTGTGGTTACCAGTGTTTTACAATAGTTTATCAACTCTTGACTAATTTATAGGACAATTCGCATAAGTACTGCCATTTAAGTGATTGTTTAAGTGTTTCTTACTGTAATTGTCTTTTAAAGTAACTCTTTATTAATCATATTAAAATCAGTCTTGTCATAAACACATCAGGCCTTCTACGTTTAGAGACATTTATGGAAAAATATTTCTTAGCATGCAACGAGTCCTAGTGAAATGAATTCATCAAAATAATTTTGATGTTTTAATCAACGTTCGGAATAAAATGAGCATTCCGACAACAATGCTTTGTTGTAGCCAGCTTCATACTTTGTCAAAAGTAATTTCGACAAGTTCTTATATAATCAATGATTTATTAAAAACATATTTATAGATGCGACATACAAATTATTAACAATAATGAAAGCAAAACATGTAACATTAAGACAAGCGTTCTCGTGCGAGCAGTCAATAAAATAAATAAATTACATTTTAAAAGAACAAAATCTTCCGTCAGTCAAATAAGACTTGCCGGGGGTCGTCGCCATTTTTTGTAAAAAATAGCTCGTTATTTCTATATCACAAATAAATAAAACACTTAAACGGAATAAATAACATAATAAATATATCACTAAATCTCGAGACAGATGCTGTTTCTCGTCGTGGTTCAAGTAAAGTGCGTAGACGAATAAACTACAACTAATGTTCCAGAAAAAAAGCTAAATTTGAAACATAAATTAAATAAATGAGACAATTGTTTTCAGAAAGAATATTCTTTCCTCGTTTCATTGCAAAATATCTACGAATAATGTTATACCAAACAATATTTGTTTTCAGAAAGAATATTCCTTCCTCGTTTCATTATAAGATATCTACGAATGATGAACTACCAAATACCTATTGTATCTATCCTATCTGACAAAATTACGTATAACACATGTAGACAAAAAGGCTACAAGCGCCTTTGAAGATGTATACACAATGAAAATCCCCGAAATCTGAGATTTGGGACTTTGTTTGGCAAGTATATTTCGCGCACCTGGTGTGTCCTTATATTTTCTTATTCCTGCAATAACATTTGACGTGCACATTATGTTTTTCGATGTCTAGTTTCCATTCAAGACAATGTCATTGAATATGCTTGTTACGTAGATCGGGAAGCCTCTGCCACACCCTTTGCAAAGCTTGCAAGGTATTGTCATTTAGCTTCCCATCACTCGTCGCTAGTCGAACCATTCTCAGACAAGCTATTTAACTGAATCCCTCCTCCCTTCTCTCTCTGCGTCAGTACTTGGGCATTTTGGCAATCTTGCGTAGAATTTGGCACAACATGCTCTGAACTGTATGCGTAGACTTCTGAAAGCGTGTGTATATTTGCCCTATCGCAGTCCGAGTTGGACCCGTCGTCATAAAATAACAATTCAGTGTTTGGGCACTGGGGTTTTGGCACGAAGAAAGTGCGGGCATTTTCAAGGTAACCCATCGATTTTACCGTATATAGGCATTGCCTCATGGTGCAATTTTACTTCGAACTCCGGTGTGTCTAACTTAATAGCCTCTCCATCAGCGTTGATATAAAATTTCTTCTTCAGATGACGTTTGCCGTCAGAATCGAGCGTAGCCGCCGCAGACGACAGTTTTACCCTGTACCTTGTCGTTCTCACTTTTCTCACAAAGTCGAAGTTTAGCTGAAAACAAGAGAAATAGGTTAAAGACTGTTGGAGAGACTTGTTGAGTTCATGTGGAGTTTACTTGCTTGTCTGCCGGCCATATTATTTGGACCACAGAATGCATATAAGGTGCATATCCTTTTAATTTAAGATAAACTTTAGTACGAGTTTATTTAATATTAAAATCGGCTTTGCCTTTGCAATTTGGCCACACTTGAGCAAAAGAGTTATTGTTTGTTTTTCTGTCTAATAAGCGCTTAGCTTTCTCGAAAGGGAAAATAGCACGACAGTATTAAGTAAAATAACAACGGTATGGAGAAAATAATTTTAGTCTGCCCTAATTACCAGTTCGACTAGTTATATAATTACTATTTTTGCCATCAAAGATAATCTCTAAAATAACAAATTATAACTTCTTACTATTTAAATCTCACTTTTTATTAATCCGATTGACCAAAACTCAAGAACAATTAATCTTGGCCATAAAATAAGTATAATAATACTTACAAATCCAGATTTAGCGTTCTGCAGCCTGGACAGCTGTTCTACATGATCAGAGAGGCCACATTTGTCCGTCATCCAAACTGTTAAAGCGTCGTCTGCGAACCTAGGTACGAGCGCCCCTTGTTTTTCGCGTTGTGTGACAACGTAGCTATCAACTCCGTACACGGACCCTTCCATTTGTTTCCAACCTAAGTAATGGGAAAACAACATTTTCGTAAGATTTCTAGTCCATCCCTAAACAATTTAAAATACCATTGTTTTTAAGATCGTCAAGGTTCGGTACACGAACGTTTTAGACCCAAAATATTTGTTTGCTTCTTTGCTTATTTTTTTGTAATTAACCATTGTTTCTTAATCTTAACGCATCAAATTTGCTGAGTATTCTTAAAAGCGAGATTCCGAAGAATCACATTATATTCAACATACCGTTGATTTTCTTCCCAACAGATCCTTCCGGGTTGGAAAAGAGGCGGCTACGTGGGATGTCGCCTATCTGACTAGCCGGTAGTGACTTTTGGCGGGAATATGCACGACGTCTAGGCGGGCTGCTGACAGCCTTGGCGTCTTCAGGTAGATACTCCAGCTTTACATCTACGACTTTCCGTTTTGCTAGTGATTTCATCGGGATCACTGCGAAAAAAGTGAAAGACGGTTTTTAAATATTTCTAGTACTCGTGTTTTACTTGTATTTATGTATTACCCAGAGTACACACACATGGTTTGAAAGTTATTATCATTTTATTTATTGTGAAGCGCCATGAAGAGTACATGTATTTAATAACTATTTATATTTAACATTGAAACGTTGTCTTTATTACATATATATATATATAAACTATAATACTATCTTCAGACGTAATACCGGAGATAATCGATCATGGCTCTAACGCTGTAGTATAGATACACTGTTCCCTATCCAATTTTTAAATTAAGTTTTAAACAGATAAATGGAAATACCAACCACTGTATCTGCAGGGCCCCATCCAGCGGAATTTCTCACAATCGTGCATCATATCGCCGATCAGCCCGAACTCCACGAGCAGACTTGCGTACCGCGTCAACCGCTGTCCCTCGTGCAAGCTCACAACGTTCGACATGTGGTGGTCACCTGAAAGAATAGAAAGATCATCATCATCATCATCATCATCATCATCATCGTCGTCGTCGTCGTCGTTGTCATAATCATCATCATTATGATCATAATCATCATCATCATCATCATCATCATCATCGTCATCAGTCGTCGTCGTCGTCGTCGTCGTCATCATCATCATCATCATCATCATCATCATCATCTCACCACCACCATCATCATCATCATCATCATCATCATCATCATCATCATCATCATCATCACATCGTCATCATCATCAATATTCATCAATCATCAATCGGCGTCGTCGAAGTCGTCATCATCATCATATACAACTCTTGCAAACACTTTGACGTAATTCAATTTAAAACAATTTGATTTCGTCAGTTTTTCCCTACATTCTCGTTTAACCACAACTCGAATTGTAGTTGTTTATTGATGTGACTGCTGGCATGTACGACAATTTTATGAATGATTTGTTGAATGAAGATGTATTTTGAAAGCACGACAATAGATCACTTTTGAATCACATTTTCGAAGAAAGATCTACCATGATCAATGATTTTCTGATTCCTTCTCAGCATCCAAGGTATACACCCTTTCCTAAATATAGATTTTAGCTAAACTTACTGATTAATTACATGTATTTATAGACTTCAAATGACTTGCGGTTTAGAATTGTTTAATTGCATCTTTTTTTTAGTTTAACCCTGTGACTGTAATCATTGTAACACTAATTCGTGACTAAAAAGAAATACCTCTTTGTCTTCAATTTTACCAATACATTTCTCAGGTGTTATTTGCATTCTTGAAAGCCACAAAATATTAACTCAGCATCTTGGTTTCAGCAGCAGTCCAAATATGTACCCACTCAATACGGTGACTTCATATTTTAGATAAACCCAGCTCACAAAGAATGAGCCATGACATTGATCAACCCTATTAGCGGTCTCCAGCCCATTAATTTTGGTTTCATCGTGAGTAGTTTGTGCATCAAGAATGCAGCTACCTGTTACAGGTAAATTTTTGTGGTGAGATTAATACCAGCGAAGTTCCGTTATGTGAGCCTATATGTGAGTAAACTTTCTTTTTTGGAATGTGAGTATGGTTTTGAAGACACTAATCTGAACTCCAGATTTGAATAAGTCGGATTTATAGCGGTTACTTTTACTTGCGCAGTTTGAAAACTATCCGTTTCACTTTTTTGTTATTTACTCCCTTGTTTCAAAATCGTGAATTCTTAACAAAGACATTTGTGCGATTAGACGCTATCTCAGTATTTTACATTAAGCGGAAACATTTCCAATTCGATGTCATTTTTATCTAAATGTATTTCATTTTTTTATCATCTTTAGGTGCGGTTTCGTTAAGATATCAATTATAAATAATTTGATTTTCGTGACTTTCGTGAGTTAGTTAGAATAAATGAGTTTCACTCGTTTGTTTTGATGCAATTTGGCGTTTGATGTCTTTATATAAGTAGTATAATCGATCTTTGGGCGAGAAAGGATGAAAACTACTTAATAACGTGACATGTGCCCTTGATAACGAACACTTACAATCCGAGACTAGACTCGAACTCAGAAAAGCATTTTTATTAATTTTCAAATAATTATCTTTATTCCATTCGTTGTTTCCAAAATATATGTGAATAATGGTACAATTTCAAATACACTGTAGAAGTAATAGTAATAAAATTCAGCAAATTTCATCATCAATACTCAACTCGATTTTTTTACAATGAAATGAAGATTTGCAGTTTGGCCACTGAAGTTTGTATTCGTATTCATTGCCCTTTCGGCTTGTTTCGCGAAAAATCTAAGACGAAATAATATGATTCCGCCTGAAATCCTATTAGCCTGTTAGACAGTAAAGCAGGTAGACAAAAAGTCCTGACTAGGTTTGTTTAGCGTCTTCAGTTATTTTGTGATAGTAAGCCACCTTGTCTCTGCCATCCAATTATACTTCTAAACTATTTGCAAGTTTGACATCAAGATATTAAAATTAAGACTTACCTAGAATGATTTTCAAGGTTGCTGTTTCCACATCCTTTGTACCATGAATGTAGTTCATAAGGTAATTCCCTGAACCTGAATTGTAGCAAATAAAAAATCTTTATGACTTTCATAAGTACATGTGTTTAGATTCTTTAATACTTAAAAATAAAGACGAGCGCGGTAGCTGATGCACCTTCGTTACCAGTTTTGTTCTCCTTTGTTTTTCTTGGCGCGAACTGTTAAATTCACAGTGAATTCAGAGCCGAGAAGTTAAATATCAATAACAAAAACTATCATCAAACTTTCTTACCAGTGGGTATGATTCCAATGGGGATGTTAGAGGGTGTAATGTCGGCGTTGGCATCATCGGCGTCCACCTTTGAGTCCGCTTGGAGCCGACGAAGAAGCCCATTGACACACTCGGAGAACATCCCGTCGCCGCCGATTGAGACGATACTGAAAACAAGCCAACATGAATCCATTTACCAATCGTTTGTATACTAAATATTTTATCTTTTTTGATGAAGTATGTATACAAAGTTCATACAGAACAAACATCCTTCATCACAGCAACTCCTTTAACCATATTACGAGGAAGTACTGACCTTTATGTTCATCAGTACATAATTTTTTTTTTTTTTTTTCTCCTTTTCTTGAATGCTCATCATTAATTATCGTATATTGTCATTAGGAAAACTGAGGTTTTTGTATAAACGGAGTTTGAATGTCATCATCACTTCCGTTGTTGGATGTTATTCGAATCAACCTCGCGCAAAACTGACAAACGCCTCTAATTAAGTAATGATTCTACTTGATACGATTAGCTACTTTGTTACGTGATAATTTAAGCTGAAACAGCCTCCCGGAACTGTTTAATAAAACCACAAGCTAGTTATTACGTTCGTAACATACGTAACGTTGCTGTCCGGCAAAGTGTCATTTAATAACCATGTAAATGATGAACATAGTGTGAAGGTATTTATATATATCTTTTAATAAATATAGAATCTACCTTCCAAAAATGTTCACCATATCTTGTTTATATAGCATTTTTTTAAGACAGTACATAGTATCTTACCCGTGAATTAAACTTAAGTCGTACTTGGCCAACAAATCAATGGGCTGGCCTACTCGTGTCGTTTCTGAAAAAGACAAGTAAAAATTTGAAATGAAAACATTTGTCATGAATGTACATGATTAAAATGATGAGTGTTTTTTATTTCTTTTTTTGCGGTTAGTCCGTTGAGTCGACATTGCTAACTGGTACAGAAAACTGCTGGTGTTCAGAAGGAAATAGGAACAGAGTCATGTTTATAATAGTTGCCTAATTTTGACATTTAAAAGTATCAATGTCAGAAAGTAAACTACAATGAATCCATTAAGGTAAATGTTTTGTTCAAGTGCTGCGTCAAGTCGTACATAATCGCGGTTAAAAAATAATACCTATCACAAAAATGAATCACATTTCATTGTAAACAGCGCTTTAAATTACTTATATTCATACTTCAATATCTAGTATGGCACTGATTATTCTCAGTAAATATCGCTAACACTCTTTTTCAAACTAGAATTACAAATTATAACATTCATTGGTTAACGATGTAATATTCTCGTACCGACAGTTCAAACAAGAATTACAAACAAATAAACTTCATTAATTAACAATGTAATAATCTCGTACAATCAATTCATACAAGAATTACAAACAAAACACTTCATTGATTAACGATGTTATAATCTCGTACCGACTATTTCTGTATATATCCCTGCAAGCTTGAAGAGGGGCCGGACTTTGGTCCGGTAGATCTTCACGCTTTTTCGGTGACCGGACTTTGGGTTGATAAACACCAGCAAGCGTCTGGGACGCGGTAAGTCTGCAAAGAATTAGAAAAATGGTGTTGATAGTTTTTCACACAATGCTTCGGTATATTGGCAATAAGTTTAAAGACCATGACATTGACAATGTTATCGTACAGTTTAATATAAAACATAGCACGCGATAAATTCCTTAAATACTAGGACATAATCAGACTCTTGATGAGGATTTGGCGAGGAAATTTACGAACACTGAATACAATTCAAGAGCAAAATCTAAAAAAAAATGAAATTAAAGACGAGAAAATAGCAATAGAATTCATGCAACTATTTCCTTCTAACGATCTGCCAGATCGTATATTCAACGCAAACATGTGAATACAAGACAATACGAAAATACGGCATGTAGCTTTGCGAAAATTCCACTTATTAATAATTTTTATTTTCGCTCAAATACATGGCATATCGTCGTAGCATATTTTGGCAGAAATCAGCCACTAGAAGTATTTGTGAGATTGAAAAGCGACTATGCACAATTTGCCTCCATACAGCAAAAATGATTTCAAATAACTAACCATTCAGCAAATTCGCAATCTTTTCTTCCAGTGTTTTGCACGTGTGTTCATCGCTTCTGATGTCAAGCTGTTGAACCCGTAGACGCTTGTTGGTGTGTATGGCAACGTGATTGAGACGCACGCACGGGCACTTGTCGCACGTGTATTGCACGGATAGAATGTGTTTCACTTCAATCTCTCCTGCAGAAAAAATAGTCCATAGTTGTAATAACGCAGGCATGCTGAAATAAACTTCATGGACATCTTTTTACATCAAAGTTTTTCTTGGATGAAATTGGAACAACTAAACGTTTAAATAAATAACCTTAATCACCGAACACATGAATAAGATATCAATCGGTATATAAAAATAAAAGTGTTATTTATCAGAGCACTTTTTTATTCAAGAAGTGTTGCAAAAGAACTATGCAAATTGCCTAGTTTTCAAAATTATGTATAAAATCACTTGTAAAAAAATAATTTATATATTGGTACTTTAATAATTATTAAATATTAAACACCATGCATTAAGCATACTTTTGGATGATGCCGATGATTTTACGTGTGAATTTTCTTCTATAACCAGCTTTTCTCCGACTAACTTCACCGAACATTTAGAACCGTTTACAATAGCTTCTGACATTGTCATTTTAAATAAATGCAATGTTCTTTCAAGTTCAAATAGATTATAACCAGTTACTGTATACGGTCGTTTGATAGTATTTTATACTTTCCGATGAACGTTTAAGTTAAATTTAAAAACTCCGATGTCCAATTAGTAAATCTTATGATATACTGAATCAGTCCGAATCAATTTCTTTATTTCATTCAAATATATTTTGTGTATACGATCTATGATCTTATATATACGAAGCGTAGCGAATTTAAAACCTCAGCCATTGAGAAACTACTACATTGTTTAAAGCTCCTCCCCTCTCCGTTCAGGAGGCTTGGTCGTTACTTTAAATAGAGAATTACATTTTCCAGTTTTGTATTTTTAGTCAATGAATGCAGGATTCATTTCAAAAACGTAACATGAATTCATTATCTATTTTAGGTAATTACCCGTTGAAGGTCAGACTGACAAGCCCTCTAGTGCTAATTTCGAAATACCTGTTTAAAGTTTCAATATAACTGCTGAAATAGCAAAAATTAAACCTTTACGGCGGAGTCTTATTTGCTTAATACGAATTTATGGACCGCTTAATTAATGATGTTTCATTTGAACAAAATGGACCTATATCCATGGTCAAGTTATATACTTTATGTTTAACTATTACTTTAGTGGTGAAAGAGAAAAGAACTATACCTACAGCGGTGTTTTTGTCTGTAATAATACGGGAAGAAGTCAATGACCGCTTAAGCATTACTTGTTCAACAGAACAGAACGTATGATTTGCATCTGTACGAAATGCACATGTATGCATTGTATACACTATAAGATAGATAAGTTTAAGCCTTATGTTTTTAAGACGGTTGTGAGGAATTTTATTTCAACTTATGCAAAGTCATTCCCGCTGTTGGCGCGATGTATCGCTTGAGTGTGGTCTTGTGCTGTGGGGAAAATCGGAGTGCCAGGAAAAAACCACCAACAAAACTCACATACGCCCAGAAGTATATTATATATTTACTCATACGTTTAACCACATTGCCATTCAGTTTTGGTGTGCATCCATTATAGTAGCTATTATATGTCAGGTGTTCATGCTTTAACACCCTTCTTTTTGTCACCTGATATTAAATGTACATGCATACCTTGTTTTCCACCGATCAGTGTATCCCGTTTTCAAACTGACCACGCACGAAGTAAAAACGCATCGTTAAGAACCAGGGACCATGCTTCCGTTATTTTACATGTAAGTTATCAGTCAACAATTCCCTTTCAAATAATACCACAATTATACGGGGTCAACTGTCAACAATATTCAACGTTACATCGAATGACACAATTAAATGTACACATTGTACTCTTAAAGAACGCCACGTTTCATTTCATGATTTGTCTGTGAATTTCTTTCACTGCTTATTAGACCCCATCACCATATTTTATTTAATTACACGTTCGCAAACAATGTGCGTTATGCATCCAGACAAGATCACGTTAAAACGCGACTGATCGTTATATGATGCAATTCGATCATCAATCTCACATATTTTTTATATATTTTTTTGCACGCCGTCTTGGACCTTCACCTTGTCCGATCACGTCCGTACCTGGACTGACTGTTGAATCAACCACTGGCCTACTTTATGCTTGCCTTACCTTTTCTTCCTTTTGTTATGCCTGATCTTTGGTCTTGTGGTCCTGATCCTGACCGTTCTACGGAGCGGTATTTACCCTAGTTGACCACACCCATGAGAGCAAAGAAGTTGTACCTTGTGTTTAAATGAATAGCTGTTCAACTATTTTGCCGTTCGGTCTTTAACGCGGCAGGGCACTGCTAGGCTTAAGAGATTTAAGCAAAACCGCTGTGATGGCCATTTTCATAACTTCTCCGTCTCAGCGTAAACAGTCCATTCATAAGATGGATTTAAAGTGATTAATACGCATAGAAGGTTTATTAGTTGTATAGTAAATTCGCTAGTGAATCATGGAGATATCAAAATCATCTCGTAATAAAATTTACCGTAGTTTATCATAAATCATGTAGAGCAAATCGTTTAACGTTTCTCATTATGAATGTCTTTGCATGTCATTGCAGAAGAATGCCACAATTTATTAATTTAAGAGAAATGTGTTTAACGCAGAATATAGCATTGAACAATAGAAAGCTGGTCTCTTTTCTTAAGATCAACAATGTATCCTATATCAGGATACCACACTTAATCAGCTAGTATGGTAGGAAACTGATTACGGGTATGGGGCGACTGTCGTGTTGATAGGCATGTCTGCTTTTTGGAGAAAATAAACAAATCAATCATCAAGCGTAAAGGTAACGAAAGAATGCGATGATGCAGATAATTTAAAACGGAAATATCGGTTAATAGGGTTTTACCCGTAAACATTTCGACGAAGAGGCAGTTTTGTATTATTAAACGATATAATTTTTATTTTCTCCATCCCAACATGTTTACGAAGTACCAACTGTCCTTCTCTGGACTTGAAGCTCAAATTCATTTTATTTAAAACAAAACAAAACAATTTATATTTCATACTTTGTTTTGTTTTGTTCTGTGGAAATAACAGTGAAAATGTAAGAGTTAATATAAACAAGAGCCGTCGTAAGACAGCGCGCTCGACTACGCCGCTTTGACTTAGAATACAATAACGATGTAATATTACCAAGTTTGGTCTCTTTATGTCAAACCTAACTAAAATTATTCGATTCATAAGGTGACTTTGATGCTGCCCTCCCACCAGACCGCCCATCAAATAACTTGATTTCCCATTATGAACATGTGGTTATGAATATACATATATGCCCTTCAAAAGAAATTTAAAAAACAATCAAGGGCCATAATTTGTATTTAGATTAAAATGAAGTTATGTTTCTTGTTGTAAGATGGTCGTAAATAATTTTGAATTTTATTAAGTGCATTTAATGAACGGTATAGAAGTTTTTTTTAATAAAATCCCAACTTGCCCTTAACTTTTACTTGCCTAAAACTTTAACCTAAGTCAATCTGGGGCCATAACTTGTATTAAGGATATGGAGCTATGTAACCTCATTGGGTGATGGTCCTGAACAATTGTGTGAAGTATTAAGTCAATTGAATGAAGGGTATAGAAGTAATTATAAATAAATATCCCAACCTGCCCTAAAACCTTAACCTAATTTCCATAGTCAATCAGGTGCCATATTTTGTATAAAAGATAATATGGAGTTATCTTGCCTCATTATGTGATGGCTCTGAACATCTGTGTGAAGTATTAAGTCAATTGAATGAATGGTATTTGAGTTTTTAGTGAAAATCCCAACTTGCACTAAAACTTTAACCTGCCCTAAAACTTTAACCTAAGTCAATCAGGGGCCAAAACTTGTATTTAGGATAATATGGAGTTATGTAAACTTATTGTGTGATGGTCCTGAACAACTGTGTGAAGTATTAAGTCAATTGAACAAAGGGTATAGAAGTTATTAATAAATATCCCAACCTGCCCTAAAACTTTAACCTTTAAGTTCCACAGTCAATCAGGGGCCACAATCTGTGTAAAGAATAATATGGAGTTATCTAACCTCATCATCTGATGGCCCTGAACAACTGTGTGAAGTATTAAGTCAATTGAATAAATGGTATTGGACTTATAAGTGAAAATCCCAACTCGCCCTAAAACTTTAACCGGACGCCGACGCCGACGCTGGGGCGAGTAGTATAGCCGACCTATTCTTCGAATAGTCGAGCTAATAAACCAGTCGACAACTGGCAATCAAAATAAGCACTTATCCGATAAAACATCGTGCTTTTTACACACTCCTCAGCTCCCGCACCGCCGCCAATTTTTCTCCGACAACAGCTCTGCGGTGTTGGTTTGCTTGCTTTTTTGTTGTTGATATGGTTAAAATTTCTGACAGACGATACCCAGAGCGATTGTAAGTAGGAATGTAAATTATTCCATTCCCCAAATATAAAAGAAAATTATTTTCACCACCGATGCCACGCTAAAAGATGGTTCAACATGGTAGTAGTAGTTAAGTAATGAATTGCGCGATTGGTGTCATAATCGGGGTATGAACGCAGTTGTGCTTGTTAAAGTGTGTGGAGTACTTTAACCAGCCCAACTGCGTACATCTACCACGCTATTCTTTACTTATACTTATACCAATAGTTCATTATTTCATTCATTTTTTTTTTAATACTTCATTTCATTTAAGGAAACCTTGCAGTAATTATTTCTCATCCAACGACCCGACCGTAGCCGGAAATATTTTATCATTTTACGTCACAATAACGCGGGAAAATCAATCACTTTCAATTACTTCTAAACGTAAAATTGAAACAGTTATGACAACAATACATCTAAGATATCATAAATGGCCACTTTCTTACACGTTGATTTATTTTTTTCGGTGCCTGCTGACACAATACATACAAGATAAAAGAACCCAATTTACATGTATATTGTTTTGCGATGATTCGTGATCCGAAGATATCCGAAGATATTGCATTCATCGTAAAATATTCACAATTACCGAAAGGCAGTTCATTTAAGAAATAGAAGTTGATGTGTTAATATTTGTTAAATATAACACATTTATTAAGTATCGTGAACACATGTATGCTCCTCATCACATCATCTAAGTAATCAAATAAACATATCAGTGTTTATATTCACTAAATTAAATTAAGCATAGGTATGTTAACTTGTTAGTAATCGTCCTGCGATTTGCTCACACTTTAAAGGAAAGTGTTTACAAACCTTTTCCGATCGCAATATTTAAATTAAATGTTTTTTTCAATGGATATTTACATCAAAAATTCTTTAAAGCAGGCAGGAGTCTGAGGCCAAATGTTACACCATTTACGATATGCCAAGATTAAGAAAAACACGTCATAATTAACATCGATAGAAAAATATTTTACATGTTATTTTGAACATTTATAATCAGAAATGAACTATAAACGGGAATTTGACAGAATCGTATTTCTGAAATAAGAGACAGAGAAGAAGGCAGTTCAGTTATGGTTGTATCTGTCCTTATCTTTATTTTATTATAAGAAAAGTTACTTCCCTTGTCATAAAATTAGCCACTAATTATTGATTCTGGATTGTCATATGAAACGAATTCACGTTTTTTTTCCTGATAAACTCGAGGGTCATTATAATAAACTTGGATTATTAATTATGTTATTCAACCAAACTTAAAAACTTCAATTCAGGAATGTAACAAGACAGCTTTAATACACCGTAAGTGAAATTATCAAGGTTAACCATGCACAAATATTATTTCCGTTGTTTCACCGATGTGCTTGAATTAAATATTTGTGTTTTTGTTTTAGACGAGTAAGAAAACAACCGATTGTCAAACCAGCTGCCAGACACTTCTGGCCTCAAAATAACAGAAAAAAACTCAATCTCAGACTCAACTCATTTTACCACATATTAAACATCAAACGTTATTAAACATCGAACAGGTTTTTACACCTTTTGAAAGGGCATTCTTTCATAGAATATGATGATTCAAATTGGTCAAGATTTTAAGAAAAATATCCTACAGCATGTAATTGAGTTACAGCTCAATGAGTATCCCTAATTTTCTATATTATATATGCAGTGTGTTCTTCGTGGAGTTTTGTGTTGCTGTTCCATATTTCTGGGTTGTGAGTGTTTGTTTTTCTGTTCTATGTCATTGGCGTTGACCCTGTGCCATTTAAACCGGGTTTATGTTTAAACTTTTGACTTCTGGACTTGTTTCTGTAGTTGTTCACATAAATATTTTAACAATTACTCAAGTATATTTTTTTGCCGTCGAATTACTTGTTTTCGAATTATTGACAAAAGCTTTTTATCAACACATTAATGAGAAAATATGTTGTTGTTTTTTTAAATGCTAAAAACCTACACGATTTTGAATCATAATAGATATGCATTTATGTGGTAAAATAATTTGAGACTGAAATTGAGATTTGACATGAGTATTTTTGTGATATGAACGTGTCTTGTGTGGGAAACTAAAGAACCCTGGAGAAACCAACGTGTCCGGCTTAGCGGCCACAAACCCATCTCACATACGCCCAGGCCAGGCATATAATGTTCGTTTGTAGTTGCACCTTCCATATTCAATTGTGGTTTGGTATTTATATATATATATATTTCGCATATTCATTTTTCAGGATGGAGTGTAAAACCAAAATTTCCCTGTACACGCGGCTACGCCGAGAGAAAGCAGTTCGGTAATTATTTTCAACAGTGCTCGTTCCTTGCAGTTTTATTTAGTTTGTATTCTGTATGTACTTTTGAGTCTGTCTGAAATTTTTCGAGTGAAAATGTCAGGCTACTTTTATACCCCTGCATTGTCGTCTTTGTCGTGCAAAATCATTAACATTGACCGTTACTTAAAGTCAATATAAAATTGAAACTTGATATAATTCTTGTTAGAAAAATATGAACATGGATAGCTTAATCCACAAAATAGCACTTTTGACATAACAATGTATATATTCTAATCAGCTAATGAAAAGTCACATTGCCATCGAAGCTACACAATCTGCAAGTGTACTAGAAAAAATAAATACTGTCCCTGACCTCCGACACGGTTAAATATCTAACTCTGATTTTTCGAATCCCCAACTGGTAACTAGCAGGTAGTTTAATATTGGAATCCCCAACTGGCAACTAGCAGGTAGTTGAATATTGGAATCCCCAACTGGCAACTAGCAGGTAGTTGAATACTGGAATCCCCAACTGGCAACTAGCAGGTAGTTGAATACTGGAATCCCCAACTGGCAACTAGCAGGTAGTTTAATATTGAAATCCCCAACTGGCAACTAGCAGGTAATTTAATATTGGAATCCCCAACTACCAAGCATCAACTACCTTCAAACCTTACCGTCATAAATAAATATAAAGTATACGAGTGAGTAATGAAAACAAAGGTTATAGAGTAACCTCATCATACAACGCATAGTTATTTAATGTAAGTAAGGCATTACCATAAGTAATAAGGAGTTAGACTTGTATCTTGTACATCTAACAAAGCTCATAATCACTATCGTTTATAATTACAATACATAATCAACAGTTTTCGAGCGTATTATAAAAGATTCATGTATATATGTATATACGTACATAACCGTACAAGTACATAAGTGGTCGTTGTTTGCACAAATTTTATGAATTTCATAACACATGGTCTAAGATGATAAGTTTTCTTTAGATACTTTTTTCATAATAGTTTCGTAGGTTTACAAACAATACTCATCGTTTTGATCTCAAAATAAGACAGTATCTTTGAATATGATACCTTCTGCCATGGCCTTATCTACCAGTTTCAATGCGCATTAAAAGGTGCGAGGATAGCCTTAGATTTGTAAATGCAACTCGGTAAGATTCCATAATTTCGTCCAAATATAATGAGAACAAAACTCATTTTGACACTCTTTGTACACTTACAAAACAGGGCTTATCTGTCACGGGTCTTTTCTTGAAGTGATTAAACAGCTGTATAATAATATAACTCGATTCGATTCTAGTATTTTACACCAAAGTTTAATAATCCTAAAAGATGTATTAATTGACAATGAGTATCTTCCAAGCGTCCATACGCAGCTGGTGTAGATGTTCATGTTTTGACATGTAACAATGTTTTGCAGAATTACAAATGCATTCGTTTTATTTCCTTTTTATACCCAATTCCCATATCTCACATCTGTAAGTTGATATTAAAATAACAAAGGTCTCAGTTTACTGACAGACCGTACGTGGCTTAAATTTTTTTTAACACTTACTCATAATGTGCTTAATGTCTTTAATCCTTTACAAGCTAAAGTGCTTTGACCGAGTACAAAATATCCTGTGTAATTAAGCACAGAACTAAAATAATTAAATTATTATTCCATACACAGCTGGTGTCAACTGTTGTGCGCCCTCTTCTAAAACAAAATTGGGCATCACTTATGAGACCATTGCGTTGATTTTATTTATGTATGCTTGTACATTTTAAGCGGAAATTACAATCTTACGTTAATTCTATATGTGTTGATTTCATACACATCTTTTTCTCAAACAAAGGAACAATATATAACTTTCAATCGACTAGCCAGGAAAATGTCCTGTACAAATAATATAGTTGAAGTTGTGTAAATGAGAAGATAAAATGCGAAAAACTCACTGCTAACATATCTACTATAGAAATTATTTTTGCATAAATGACTTTAAGGGTCAAAAGCCCCTTTGCAGTTCTGTATGTAAAAGCATTAGGTATATTAGAGCATTTTAAGGAGTATTTGGGTCTCAAGAAGGTGGTACACGGTGCCCAGAACACCATAATTTGGCATTATTCGGTACTCAAACTCTTTAATTAGACCTTGAAATAACATTTGAGATGGAGGGTACGGGTAGAAAACTAGGAGGTATTTGGTACCTAAGGGGTGGGGGTGGGGGTAGGATTACACCCTCTTAAATTGGGTAATTATGGTGTTGGTCAAATGACATTTAGCCATATGTTACTTAAGCGATGAACGTGCACATTGTTTAGTGCGTAATGTAGTAAGGAGTAACACTGTACACCGAGTAATTAATTAAAAAGCAACCCATAACCAATGAAAATACAACACCATATTTGGAATATTTACAAAACATTACGTATTTCATTGAAGTCATTATATTACAATACTTTCATTGTGTACATTACAAAATAAGACGACTTATTACAATTAACTTAATACGTGTTTGATATACCGTATTTTATAAGGTGATGGTGAAATTGCAAAAACAAAACAACAACAGACGTTTACGACGTAAAGTTAAGTTAGAGGCTACAATAATCCACACAATGCACTTGGGCAATTCATTGGTCGTTTAGAAAATTGAAGAAAGAGAACATATTGCACTCTATTAAGTTTTGTCATAGGGCTGCGTTTTAATGAAGGAGTTTAGTCGTAAAAGCGTCAAAAATCACTTTTTTTATTTCCTCAAATTCGCCAAAATTGGCTCGTTCCAAGACAAAAAATAAAAGTTGTATAAACGTTCAATCTTGAAACATCCCATCCACTCCCCATGACTATTAAGGGTAAACTCTTATTAAGGTACCCGATACAAAAGTATGTGTTTTAAGGTGTTTATTACTCCACTTTATTTGGTATTATTTTAATGGGTTTTAAGGATGGAAAAGGGATTTGTAAAAATGATACGAATTTTTATTATACATAAACTTTTAAACAATAATTCAAAATAGGCCACTTTTACGCCCGACTTCAGCTGAAATAAAGAACAAAAATGAAAAATAACAATACATAATAATCTTTAATATTTCTTATTTATCTATTTTATATAAAAGACAAAAACGAGCAATTCTACTTTAAATAATACGAAACTATGAAACTAATGGGGCAACAGGTTTAATCAAAATTATTATCGCCAAAATTGTCTCGATGAAATCATATTTAATTGCTAAGACAACTATATATTTATTTTATCATGCATGGTATTTGTCCATCGTTTATGTATGTTGATGTATCAGTTCTAAGAACTTAGCGACCTCGAACCAATGAGATTCGACTGTTGTATTCAAAGCTGATTCTCGACAAGTTTCGAAGGGAGGAAATACGATTAAACTGATGTTGTATTCATTGATGAGTTAACATAGGATTCGAAACATTACAATGAGATTCAAACGTACTTGTATTTAATGCTTAATGCAGGGAAATAATAAACAATACAGCCGAGTGCAGGGAAAATATAAGAAATACAGCCGAATGCAGGGAAATGATAAACAATACAGCCAAGCGCAGGAAAAGAATAATCAATACAGCCAAATGCAGGGAAAAGAATAAACAATACAGCCAAGTGCAGGGAAAATATAAGCAATACAGCCGAATGCAGGGGAATAATAAACAATACAGCCAAGTGCAGGGAAAATATAAGCAATACAGCCGAATGCAATGAAATAATAAACAATACAGCCAAGTGCAGGGAAAATATAAGAAATACAGCCGAATGCAGGGAAATGATAAACAATACAGCCAAGCGCAGGAAAAGAATAATCAATACAGCCAAATGCAGGGAAAAGAATAAACAATACAGCCAAGTGTAGGGAAAGAATATGCAATACAGCCAAATATAGTAAAAATAAACATACAGCCAAAAGCAGAGAAAAATTAACACTGCAGACACATGCAGAGAAAATAAAGATATTAATACTGATCAATTAAAACTTAGGTATTATTGCATCATACAGACTCAAACGATTCGCGGAAGGCCGTGCCTCGTGACTTTACCGTTTAGCTACGTGTGTTATGCACATTTCACATTGCACAATTCTAATTGAATATGTGCTGGTAAGATGACATTTGACTTCAGGTATGCTAAATTATATTTATTGATAATTGACATTAATATCACTTTAAAATCTTTCTATTACAAATCACTGTGGTATAATGGTTTATGTACACATTTGAAATCAGCCACATGTAAAATACGTGAGCTGCGTCAAATAAGGTGTTAAGTAGCCTCGTTTACATCGAGTTTTCATGTTTCGGTTTTGAACATAGATGTAACAAATATATGTATGAACTAACGTTAAACATGTGTTGATAAGTGCTAGTGACCTTAAACGTCATCAGAAATATTCACAAACGATATTTAATTAAGTCCTTTGTTTTGTTGCCTTATTGTGACTAGCCGTGCAAGAACAAACAATTTGAATTTAGCCGCACGCGACGTATTACACGGTCAGAGCTCAACGCATATGATAAAGTATGTTCTTAACGATTTACAGACAATCTAAAGCCCTAAAGCAAGTCAATAACTGCATAAGCACCAAATTTTTATTTTTTTACTCGTATAATTATATCATCTCTTCCTGACTTCCATTTGATCATATCTGGGGAATGTTCCATCATAAATCCTATAAGTGATTTTGTAATGCATTGTAGAAAATCTCTGCTAGGTACGAAACAGCTCCGAGGATGCTTGATGAAACGCCCGCCTGGAGCGCACAAACAAAAGGCCTACTTATAATTGCGATGCTTTATACAAGCGACCATGTGTGCAATGTACTTATAACCATATATGGTATACAACCTAGCCTTAAATCTATATTGTTGGTCAACCCGAGTTCATTCACAAATGTTCACTAGCTCAACGGGGTATCACCAGGGTACCCTATTAACCCATTTATACCATGTCTACAACTGTTTATGACTCAGTACAGGCTGCATTGCTCATCCATCCACCGCTGATGGTGATAATCTCCTGTCAATCGTCTTGGACAGTGGGCGGAGCCCGAACCCTCCCTTAGGTTGGTTGTGGTCGACTTGACCGTATTTAAGGCCAAAGATATAGCTTAGATTGAGTTTTGGTGGATCCATAACTCCATCAAAACAAGTTTAGTTGTTCGATGAATGATTGCTCCCCTTTTATATATTAAAATATTCATGATTTTTACATAAGATATTTCGTGTACCATTCTACGTATGTAAACACTAATAATTATACGTCCGACAAACGGAGTTCGAAGGGGGTATATTGGAGTCCCCCTGTGGTCGGTTAATCGGTCGGTTGGTTGTTGGTCAGTCGGCCCGTTGAAATTTTCCTTGTCCGGAGCATAATTTCAAAACTACTGTATGGAAATAAAACTCAACTCATTAAAAGTTTATGCAATGGTAGATCATAATAAGAGGAATTGCAGTGTACATAAACCATAGCTCTTTCAGCTAATTACAGAGTTATTGCATAATAAGAGGAATTGCAGTGTACATAAACCATAGCTCTTTCAGCTAATTACAGAGTTATTGCCCTTTGTTACTTTTTTCTTGTCCGGATAACTTGAGAGTTACTGAACGGAATTTAAATATACTTAATACAATGGTTAAACACTATGAGAGGAGGTGCAGTGTACAAGAGCCATAACGTTATTTTACCTAATTACAGAGTTATTGCCCTTTGTTTTGTTGTTTTTGTCCGGAGCATAGCTCTAAAGCTACTAGTTGGGATTTTAATTAAACATCATAAAATGGTAAAGCACGATAAGAGAAAGTGCATTGTAAAGGAACCATAACTCAGCTTATTATTGAGTTATTGTCCTTTGTAACCTTTTTGTCCGGTGCATAACTTAAACACTGCTTGGTGGAATTCAATTAAAATCATACAATGATAAATATATAAGAGAGAACGTTTGGAACTCTATTTTAGCTAATTACCGAATCATTGCCCTTTGTTTCCTTTTCTTCTCCGAAACATAACATGAAAACTACTGCATGTAATTTAATTAAACTTCATATAATGGTAAAGTTCAATAAGAGGAAGTACAGTGAACATAAATCATAACTATGATATTATTTAAGCTAATTACAGAGTGAACGCCTTTTGTTACATTTTTGCCGGGAGCATAACTTGAAAACTTCTGGATGGAATTTAATTAATCATCATACAATGGTAAAGCATGCTGAGAGGAAGTGCAGTGTATTTGTCAAATAGTCTCCTGTAATTCTATATAGAATGGCCATATAATTATTTGTTTTATGTGTTGCATGTAACTTTTAGTATGTATATGGACGAGACTCTAATAAAGATATAAATCCACGAACCAAAACACTATTTTAGCCTGTCACAGAGTTATCACCCTTTTTTCTTGCTCTTGTCAGCAGCTTCTGAATTACTCAATTGATCTTTTTGTTCTTTTATATATGCAGCATCAGTTGAAAACTATTTGATGAAATTTAATGAAACTACATTCAAAATGTATAATTGCACTAGCTGCTTCTAAAATGTAGCTACATCACATTGTCAGTAGAACATAAGCCCTCGTATGCCTCTTGTTTTATGGAAATATGGTCCCTTTTCAACTTAATACTAATTTGCAAACATTTGGTGACTGGAAGATAACTTATGATCGGTAAATTTTTTTCAAAAAAATGATTTGCATGCTACTTTAACACTTTGAAATACAGGTCAATTCTACTTTGGTTACAATCCACCAATGTTTGACGGAGTTATAGCGTCCCTTCAAAGATATAGTTTGCCATTTCTGCTTCCAGGAGGCATTTGGGGATATTCGTTGATTAACAAAATATACACGTACTACTTTTAATATTAGGAATGAAACTACAAGCCTTGCTATTCAGCAGGACCTTTTCAAAGCGAGTGAATTTCTGCGTCTCCCAACGTTTCTCTTCATCCATGACCCTATCCATTGCTTTATCTCACATCCCGTTTAACTCAATCTCATCTCCCATCCCCCCCCTTTCCCAATTTCCTGTATGTTCTTTCATTTATGTGCCATTTATCTCATTCCCCTAATTCATTCGCAATTATATATTTACACAGACCTTGCTCTACGGTTTAACCGTGTCCGTTCGCTTACCTTCCTGAATTCCCCTTCTCGTCTTTCTTACCTTTACACAATCTTTCATCTTGCCCTATTGCTTGTGCTTGCTCTCATTCATATCCCCTTTCTCGTATATTTATTCCGCCTCCCATATCTTCTTCCTGCACATACCCCTTTATCTTGCAATATGCCCTGTGTTTCATTTGCTCTTTTTCTCGTCCCATTTATCCTCTTTTATATTTCCTTTCTTCACACTGACTTTCCTCATACCCATTGCTTTCTCCTTTTCAACGTTAATATTTCCATTTTCACCCATGTATCTATTATTCCAATCTTCCATTCCTTTGAACATCTCTTCCTACCTAAATACCTGTACTTTCTGCCCCTTAAGCTCTTTTTATCACCATTTTTTTACATGACCAATGGTCTTACCCATATTCATGAAAATTTCCAGGTCTATTGCCATTTGTCTCGTAAACTTTAAAACTTTAATCCCTCCTTTCTTCTTTTTGTTAAGCACTTCCTTGTATTGAAATTATCCCCCACCCTCCTCTTTCGTCCAGTTGACCTTCCTCTTACCCCCTCTTATTCCCCTTCCTCAACAGATCCCCTTCCTCTTACCAAAGTTACTGTCCCCTCTTCCAATAATCTGTCCTTTTTCTCATTTCCACGCTGGCACCCTCTTCCTTAACAAAGTCCGTTTACCCTTACATTAAAAATGTCGTTTCTGTCTTATCTGGAGGCCAGGGTGTTTTTGTTATTTAATATCAAGGGGCTCATAAAACTAGAAGATGATATCGCCTGGGATGCCTTCTTACCACTACATGTAATTAATTACGTATTCAAACATGTTCCGGAACTTTGTAGTTAGGATCTGATTAAACATTCTTGGCTTACATCAATAATAAACATAGATTTACACACACGCCACAACTCTTTCTTACTTTGTCTGTTCTTCCGTCAGTTACAACCTTTTATCGGTCATAAATAGGATTTCATTCAAACTTCACAGAATTAATGAGCACCATACAAAGGCGTGGTACGCATACAATAATTATGTGTTCAAAATCACTTGGAAGTCAACGTTGAAAAATATGAATAAATATTTCGTAGCAATTAGTCTTAGTCAAAACCCTTGTTGTTTAAAATTAGGCCACAGCAGCATTTGATATCATATTATATAACATTTTAGTCAACATATCTCTAATTATATATCAGCATATGCCAAAATGGGGGCATATGTCAGGTTTCTGTGACTGATTTTGTTTAATTTAAAGAAATAGTTATTTCCCCAAAAATGTTCGATGCTCGATTCCAGAGTACATTTTTCCCTGTCAAAATCAACTTTCAAGTCAAATTTTATTTTTAAAGCTGCACTCCCACAGATTGAACGTTTTGACAACTTTTTTTAATTTTTTTTGTCTTGGACGAGCAAATGTATGCCAAAATGCATGGACACCAGTGATATAAGACTGCTGAAAAAAAACTCAGATCACAGATTTTCAAATTTAAGTTTAATAATGCCTTTCTCTTAAACCGTTAGTAATGCTTTTAGGCATAAAACATTAATTTTCGATATATGAAAATCAGCGATCTGATCGTTTGTCACTGGTTTGCAGATGTTTATGCAAAATTGGCTCATTCCAAGACAACAAAGAAGTTGTCAGAACGGTTTATATCTGAGAGTGCAGCTTAAAATCCACGATTTTGTTTTCAAAAAAATGCTGACTAGATCAAACACGTTTAGTAACATGGAAGTGGAAAACATACATAAAATTATAATAAAGCAAAACAATGGCACTTTACGGACTCTGAGACATAATATATCTTATGGTCTCTGTTTAGAGCTTCAATCTCGCAGATTTACCGTTTTGACATTTATTTATTTTTTCTTGGAATGGATAAATTTTTTCGTTAATGTCTGAAAACTGGTGATATAAGACTGCTGACAAAAGCTTAGTAAGAAGTTTTTAATATTAACGATCGGAATTTGATATCTTATAGCTAAAAGTGCCACTAACGCTTTAAGAAATATGACTTTTCAGCACTTTTTTAAACAATTGAGATCTGTACTTTTGTGAGTTATATTATATTACTGAAATAAATGTTGATTCTGAGACAAATATAAAAAAACGTCAAGACTGTCAATCTTTTAAAGTGCAGCTTTAATGTAACGTATTAAATGAGTCAAAATGCGTAGGACTGTTAACCATTTTCTCACCAGTTTCCAATCTTTTAAACATAACATTGTGTTGATGCTTTCTAAAGCAGTTATTAAATGCATCTAATAGTTGGTTGATTGCCCTGAAATAGTTCGAAACAAAACATTTTTATTATTTATTTTTTACTTTATTAAACAATATACACTTCTGAAATACTTATCACCAAAGCAAATTTACACCGACATTAAACACTTTTTAATAATTTGGTTATTCGTGAAAATATGACAATCTAAATGTGTATCTAAATCAATACAATTAACAATTTAGCCTTACATAAAACTTGTGACATAAGCAACAATTTTCAGCATCTTCCATTTATCTGCATCGATAAAAAATAAACTGCTTTCTTGCTAATTACTAACTTAAATACTAGAAACATTAATTTTTATCTAAACTAAAATAATTAACAATAATACTAATTAGCATTTATTAAAATATTTACAACATTTTGCAGTATCTGCCAGCTATTTGTATTATATATATATATATATATATATATATATATATATATACAACAAATCTTACATACTGAAGAAATTAATGAATTGATGTTTATCTTAACACAAGTATCAAGTTTCAAGTTCCATTGGCAATATTGGCAACACAAGAGCCTTTGGCCATGAACAAGTAACATAAAACATATTAAAGGGACTATACACCAGATTGGCACCAAAATGGTTTTTTTTCTGTGACGAATCTCAGGACAATTATTTAATAAAGTGTTTTACTCTTTGATATAATAACCATGTGGAATATTTAAGCTATATGCCTAACTTGGTAATATCACGTGATAACATGGGCTAGCCAATCACGCATTAGAATGAATTCTACTATACATACCTAGTAATCTTTTTCAATGGAAAAATACGAAAAAACTGCGAAAAATAAATAAATTGTAAACTATGTGGTACTTCAGTTAGTTAGTTGCAATGCATTGTACACATCGATACCAAGTTTATGTCAGTTTTCGACAATTATCTACCTTTTTTTCGTTATTTCATCACACGGTGTATAGCCCCTTTAAGAGAAATGCACACAAAATACAAAGATTTAAATAGTACAAACAACACTTTTATATGTTCCAGTACAACAATATACTTGAAGGTACTAAATTAAGAAGCAACTGCATCAATGGAGACAGATCACCTCAATATAGCATGTTATATATGAATTTAGCCAAACGTCTTAAAGTTTTATTCTAATTTGATGACACTATCTTAACAAATGTATTCCATGATCCTGAAATATTATACTGTAGAAGTATATCGGAGTAAAATGGACAGCATAGTATAAAGTGGTATTCAGATTCAACCATACTTGTATTACAAAGTTTGTATTTACGATTAATACGTGATATATTATTATACCTTCCAACCTCGATTTCCAGAGAGTGTGAACACAAATTTTAATCGTAGTCTGGATAATGCAATTCTATATTTATCTTTCATATTAATTTCAAGATGTTTCTCGAATATAAAATCTTTTTAAATTGTTTAAAATATTCTAACTTGGGATGCGAATTAATAGTATCAGACCAAACTGATTATAGAGACGTAGCCTTAAAGAAATGTAACGGTCCGCTGTAGGTGGCGAATGTGCGTTCATAGTAAAACATTCCGTTATATACGGAAGTACGTTCATAGTACGTACGTTAACTTGGTTGGTATAACTTAGTATTGCTATACTGAACAAAAAAAAATCCAAGAGAGTCTAATAGATTCTTAACAGATTTAGACCAGTTATCTTTGGCATTGCTATACAGAAAAGTAGCATTATTCACTTGTTCATAAAACATGTGATGTATAAGCGAAGTAGGATTTATTTACCTTGCATAGGAAATAATTAAGTGCTCTAATATTACATAATATAGACAAAGGAAAACGACCAAGCTCAACCAGCACTGCTGCATTAGACACATTTAATAAACATTAGTTTTACTTTTAATACAAATATCATTTCTAGTAACACCAATTGCATTAAGGATCTTCCACAATGAAAAAGGACCAAAACATAAAATGTTTTAAAATTCCGTTTTCAATTTGTTTTTATGAACAATTCTTTTCAAGAGTAAAACTGAAATCTATATATTCTTGAAAAAGAATTGTTTCTTGAAACGTAACAAACCATTAACTATTGAACTATTGAACTATTTAAATGAAACTACACTGATTTTTCAATAAATGCACCCTTCTAATTGAACGTTAAGCTTGATGATATTGTTACAAACAGTTTTTACATCCATTCATCGTGATTAAAATGGTCCATTACTCATGTGGTGTATTATTCAAATAACTCGGGAAGTAGGTACATCAAGTATAGCATATATATACAGCTTTGAAAAAAATACCATCGTAAATAGCATGACACAATTAGCCATTTTAATCAAAGAACGAACATTTTGATAAATTTAGAATAGTAATCTATAGATTGAAGATGTCATAAGTCATTCACCATATTGGTAGAGCTTGCTTGTAAACATATGAACAACTGTGACTCCCCGACTTCCACTCATCACCATCTATTTCATTTCAAGGTCTAGTTATTTTTATAACTTATATTAAAGGTAAGCCATCCATCAAAAGATGCAAATATTTATAAGAACATTTTAGATACTATAATATATTATTTCTATGATTAATTCGGTTTGATTAACCATTATATTATTTTTTCATTGATTACGATTTTGAATAACACCAGAATGATACTGCTATTATGATAATAACAATCAAAGGGAGGTAATAAAATCAAAGGGAGGTAATAAAACAAACTATGATTAAATAGCAATTTTATAAAAGCTTAAATAACACTGCTCTCAAAAACAGGCTCTCAGTGAAAATTTTAAAACTATGCAACTAAACCTTTTGTAACATCAAACTGAAACCTAGCCAGTAGCATTTTTGTATTAATTATGGATTGAATACCTTAATAGAAAGGTGTATCTTATGATGTTAGCTGATCTTTGATCAGCCAGCTCTAGACGTCTAGACATTGTACTAGTTAGTAACAATCGGTGTCACTTGGTTTCAGGTCATAAGATAGTTGATAATGCACAGTATTTTGTAATAAATAACAAACCCATGTACACAACAGCGTCATCATTTTACGACCGAAAAATAACAGTTTCAAATGTATGAGGAACAAAATTCATTGTACGATTCACCTTTTTATAAGACCATGTAGTTAGTTTCACAATTTTTGTAAATTTTCACATTAATTGAAATACTCTACTTTTGTTAAACAGGAAACTTTCATTGTAAATTTTACAACACATTAAGAAACAGGATATCTTCCGGTTATAGTTTCAAAATAAACCTTTCAGGGAGATGTAAATTAGTGTAGAGCCGAAATAAATCCCTGCTCAATTCAGGAATATAAAACAAACGAGTTTGAATTAAGTATGGGTAAGTGTTTGCTGTTGCACATAACAATTTAAACTTGCGTAGGCATTGCGCAGCTGGGTGACCACTTTAATGACAGAAAGCGCACGCGATCGCCTCAATCGGTTCAATTTGTGAAATACGTAAAATAAAGCTTACAATTTGCTTGTTTCTAGTGTTTTAAACAAAGTTTATTTGTAAAGAAAATACATTTATATAGAAAGTACACATATCATCAGTAATTGCAAAACTGTTCACGGAATTCCTTTTGAAACATATTTATTTAGATCGCTCACATGAGGTGATGATGGTCACGAATTTGATAAAGAGATCCAAGAATGCTTAGCGCATTTTTATGTAAACACACTAGATGACGATATGAAGCGATAAGCCGTGATATTGTAAGTTTGGTTTAATTTACCCTACAAAACTTGACATTAATTGTAAACATAAACATAGGCGGGCGATGAACTGTTCGGATGCAGATATCGTACTACAATGATAGCGACCTTTATCGCATTTCTAAAAATATGTTTGCACCATAAACCGTCATCAATGAAGATAAACAGCGAAAAGTTAATGTCCGCTGCAATGTTGACCTATAATGTTGTCGACACTTCACGTGACTGTCTCGTATAGGATCATCCGTGACTATCTGCATAACCAAGTTTGAATTCTGCTGTCGCCGGAATTTTTATTATTTTTTTTGGTTCTTTTATTATCATTATGGAGTTCATTTACCTCGAACCATTTTAATCTTAAATTACTGAATGAATCCAACAATAATTTATTTAACCGAAACGGAATGGGCCTTTAACACTGAGATTCTCGTCTCAGCTCATTCATGTCCCAAACTGATTTAATTCAAAATTGGATGCAATTTTCTATAAGTACGGCTATAAAAAATTTATCATAAAAGCCTACGTACACCAGTAACAACCGATTACTAGCAATGGTAAGGACGATTGTATGCCTTTAAAAAACGTACGGTATTATTCTGTACCTAACTTTCCCACAATATGTTTTCCAAAAATGACCGTACTTCTGTGCACATTTTCTATCGTCTCTGAACGTGCGATGCACTAGTAATATTGTCAGAAACAATAGGTATGCATACGGCAGGAAATGACTAAAACCTGCCGGAAGAGTCCAGCAGGCGGCCAGTAGAACTTCCGGAATATAATGGAAATGCCTTGATACACCCCACCAGCCAGATGCCAAAATAATGCTTTTCTTCTTTTTGCCACTTTGTAGCACGTGCTTAGCTCGAATGACGTCAGGCTTCGTGCCCCAAATGACGCAATTTCCGCTTGTTTTTCGAGCGAGTGTTTTCTGTTCGTCTGCTTGGTAGTTGACGTAGATTGATACAGTGCCTATAATAAGCAGCACTGCAGACGATAGTGGTCCGAGCTCTACCGGATGTGAAACCAGGTACCGAGATGCAATTGGGTAAAGGGGTGGTACAAGGGCTAGGCAGCCCCAACAAATGTAGAACCCAGCCCTGTCCTGGACTATATCCATTGTTTGATAGTAACCGCCCTCCCAGATGAAGAATTTACTCACATAAATAAGCTGGAGAACGGAACTAACGAACATACTGTCGATAAGTCCATGAAGTTCATAACTTTTCAACGCGAAAACCAACACAAGAAGAGGCCAAACAGTCATTCCAAAGCGGCAGTTTGTAAAGACTTTGATGTCGATGCCGAACACTCTTGGGTAAAGTTCTGTGCCCCAGTAGTAGTCGAAAAGGAATCCTTTGCCGGTTTTACCGCTGTCAGATGTTGAAGGTTTGTAAATACCTTTGATGTAAAGCATGAAAACGACTACCACGGCCAACACGTTCATTAACGCGGCGAACTCAGAGAACCTGTCATAAATAAACGTCGGTGTGCTTCCAGATAATTTAAGAACAACTGTGAACAGTACAGAACCTGTCATGGTTACTATATAATGTCTGAATCCGTTGTCCCTGTATACAGGGATATTTCCGTGTGACGTCATTGGGCCTTCGACCTGTGGCCCGGGTAGAACCACCATCCAAATCACCGCCCAGGCCATGTACACGAGTACCGTTACCATGACGACCAAGTCTATTTTCGTCAATGGATTCCATATTCTAAGAAGCATTTGTCCCACTGGCGTGTCTTGTATTTCCTTGACAAACGAGAGCAGCTCTCCGGCATGATGGTCGTCAAGGTAACACGTTGCCATGACAAGCGTCGGCATACACAAGATCACTAATGGCGGAGCGACGTATGTATTAAGAAAAGACATTATTGTTCCAAAAAGACCTTCATTATCTGGACCCTTTCGTCCAGTTTTCATATTTGAATGTCCGTTCAAATTGGGTTTGTGAATCCTATGTCCGTTTATGTCCGCTGTAAATGATCGCACTGATCGTGGCATTTTTCCTGAAGCTTATTTCTACCTTACAAAGATAAATAAAAAAA